>NW_027437785.1:0-120339 GCF_965140245.1 Athene noctua
GTTTCTGACCAGCAATACCAACATCTTGCTTTTTTTTGTTCTTCCTTTGCATTAGTTTTGCTAGAACACGTACCTATGGTGCTGCTCTCAACTCTAATTTGGGAAATACAGTTTTGTTCTCTTATTCAGGACACAAGTCCTGCCAAGTGTGGTGAAAGATGTGAACATCCTAGATGTGGGAAGGAAAAAAAGGGTTAAGGGGGTGCAAGAGTTGAGACGTTTCTTTCCCAGGAAGTAATGGTCCATTGCAGACACTGTTATTTTTGACTTGATAAGCAGGAGAAACACTAAGATAGGATCACATGCACTTATTGCTGATTAAATTAAATGGAGGGATGAGTAGGGACTAATCTTATTGGAGAACACAGGAAGCTGGTTGAGGAAGCCGGCTTGTCTGAAGGGACACAGGACACAAATGCAGAGATGTTTCGGGCTCTCCTGTTGTTTGGGATGGGAACCAGCCTAGAATGGGAGTCCCAAGCAAGAGGAGAACTTAGAGGGAAAGTTAAGGTGAAAATCCTCCTGGCAAGAATGCTGAGGAATAATCAAAGAGGACACAAAGGCAGTTATCTCTCTGTGCTCATAAAATACAGGGAGAAGATGAGATTTGGTAAAACACAAACTTCATGGCATTCCTTGTTTTCTTTGCTGGTACGAAGAAGATCCAGCAGCATGTTTATTAATTGCTTTTCTATTCTTCCAGTCCTTGATTTATTGCTGTTAGCACTGGTCCACTACTCACAGGAAGAACTGAGAGTCCCCAGTGGTCTTCTCTGGGAGGAAGTGGTTGAACTGATGGTAGCCTGTTTCCCAAATTATTGTCACTGTTGTTGCTTTTTTTAAAATGGGGACATTTCACTGAAAATGTGATAGTGTTACATCTGGTTCTGTTACTGGTTGAGAGCCAGATACGGGCTTTTTATTTGAGAAATACAGTTCTCAAAATTTTAGATATATATTTTACAGAAAACAATAAATTCCAGAAAATATGACAAGCTCTTTCTGCCAGAGCTGTGTCAGGTGCCACCTTTCTTTTAGCAGCTTAGACACTGCGCCAGTGGTGTGATCAAGGTGGAACTCCCAGTCCCAAGTTTTGCTCCATCACTGTGTGCTTTTCAGAGTCCTGCACTTCTCCAGAGCAGGTTGATTCACCTGTTCCCCACCAGCAGCCAGGTATTCTTAAATGATGCACAAAATGTGAGGTAGAGCCAACTTACCTCCTGGCTTTGCATATTTACAGAGGTGATTTAGTGATAAGACTCTGTGTGTGTGTGTGTGTGTGTGTGTGTGTGTGTGTGTCTTTTTAAACTAATATTGGGTCTTTGAACAGAGTGACAGCTCTAGTTAACTACAAATTATTAGTGATTCTTAAATACATCCTTGCTTTTTTACTATCTTGCCAATTCCCAGCTGTTTTCAGAAATATTTCTTGTGTTACAGCTGAAAAATGTTGGTTGCTTGGAACCTCTTGAAATGACATGTATTTTAAAAAATAATGTAAAAGCACTTCAGCAACAGATATTCATTTTCAACTTAGCAGTTCAAAACTCAGGAGCCCAGGGCTTCCAGAGAGCTCTGCCTTAACACCACCACTGTTTTCCCTCTGACCATAAGTAGTGCAGCCCACTGAAATGAGGAGTTTAAATCAGCAAAGAGAAAAAAACCTATCAAAAGAAAATGCAAAGTGTCTTAATGGTCCCTACAGTTATCTGAAATGAAGAAGAAAAATTATCTCCATTTCTCTTGCAGATGGATGTTTTATAACTGATACTAAACTTCAACTCAAACCAATCCGAATTCTTTTCCAAAAAAGGGAAGAAAGTTGTTTTTTTCCAAAACGGTTACACATTGCTATAGCTTGATGTATTATGGTTATGGTGGCAGACAGGACAGTCTTTCTGGTGACAAAGTGCCATGACTTATCATGGTAAGCTGGTATTTCCCTTCCCAATAACTCTCCAAGCAGCAGAAAAAGTGAGCCAGTAACTATGAGTACTGGTTAAATCCAGGCAAACTTCCTGGAGCACCCATGGAAGAAAAAAACCCCGGGTTTTATTCCATTCAAGTAAATGTCTCTCAAGAAGAAATTTCAACATTTCTGGTGCAAGTGAGTCTAAAATTCATGGTCAGGAGGGAGAAGTATTTGTGTTTGGACGCAGTCTGGTATTTTAATAGATACGTAATGTGAGGTTTTCCTGTGGGAAGGGTTTTTTGAATTTGGCCAAGCTCTCCTTTCTTGCCTTGTTTCATTAATATCTGCAGTGACTACAAAATAGTGGAATAAAATATATTTATCTCTTGTTCTCTTACTAGGATTATCTGGCTCAGGTCTTCTTGCAGAGTGACGGGTGCTAGGCTCCCCAGATGCCTAGACTGTGGGCATTTGCTCAGGTGTGTGTAGCTTTACTGAGGAGGAGTAGGGTTATCTGCACCCACTCTGTGCCCCCACCCATGTGGTGGGAGGCAGAGATAAGCAGCTCTCTGACCTCCCCTTTTGGAGCAGCCTGCAGGGACAACTGTGCTTATATGTGCGTTGTCTCCTTCACTGCTCAGTTCTCCTGCATAGGACTGCCTGAGCAAGGAACTGTTGCAATGCAGTGCAAAAGCCTCTAATTAGGTACTTAGCATTTTTTGGAGGCTGACAAACACCTTCTAAGTGTTAACTTTTAAATAGTTTACCAAGCAGATTATGTGTCCAGCAAGGAAATTTCAAAGGGATTTTTACCCTCATGTAGTATCTTCTTCAACCTTGCAAAATATGGGTTTTTCTACTGTGCTGCTATAAAATGTGTGGGCTTGTTGCTTTTGTGGTGTTATTCATCATTGTGGAAATCTTTGCTGAAGCAGCATTTTTCTAGCTAATAAGATGGAAACCCTACCTGCCTAAGAGAACTAATAAAGCACCCGGGGAAGGCCTTTTGTGAAGACAGAAGAAAGAAGCATGGAGGATGAAATCTGTCTGAGTAGTATTTTTCCAACAAGCTGCTCCATTTTGCATAAGCTTTTCAGAGAGCTGACAGGTGTTTCAGTTTGGGACTCAGGAAACAGGGAGATGAGGAAATGCAAGATGGAAAGTCAGCCTCAAAGGTGAAGGAGAAAAGGCTCTCCCAGATGGAGTGGGATGAACTCCTCCACCTCACGTCGTGCAGAATGCCTTGACAAAGGCCCTTGCACATATGAGGTGTGTGTATCTGGAAAGACTGCACTGGAAAGGAGACTCCCAAGAGAAATTCTGCCTGATGTTTGTAGCGATAACCAAGGCAACTGTCACATGCTTTCAGCTGACATATCTCAAGGCACAAATGAACTCTGGTTTGTTTGCTGGTGGTTGGAACTTACTACCTGTGCAGGCTTTTGGAAGCCCTGCGCAATCACGAAGGGCTGCTCTGAGGAATCAGTCTGCAGGCTTGGGAAGAAATGCAGAGAAAAAGAGGCACACACCTTCCCCTCAGAGCTTATTCCCACAAGGTGGTTCAGATCCCAGGAACAAGAGCCTTGCTAGTCTTGATGTTGCCTACCAGTTGTGGTGAGTCTTTCCACCTCTCTCAACTTGATTTTCTTTTCTGAAAAGCGAGGTTATAAACGTGTCACATGCAGAAAAAGTTCTTGCAAGACAGAACAGTGAGGCCATATAAACTCAGAGCAGTTTTTTGGGGTAATTACTACATTCCCCTGCTAATGTAGTAAGGAGCTGGTGGTGGCCTCTGCCTTTGCCGGTAGAGATGAAATCTCAGGGATTGTGAGTGCGACGCAGTGCCATAATCTGACTTGATGAAGTTCAACAACATGTCCGAGTTGTGTTGAACTCAGCACCTTGGGAACAGTGCACAGGTACAATCCTGAATGTTTTTTTCATGGACACATGGCCACAACGCCTGTTTTCAGGGAGGACACGGGGTGTGGAAGGCTGCCTGTGCCTGAAATGGGAGATGTGGCTGGCAGGCCAAGGAATCCTCTGATTTTCTGCTCAGATGCAGATTCAAGTGGATGGTGAGGGCTCCGCCATATATATAGTGCCAATGAAATTGAGGTGGGAATAAACAAACAAGTAAATGAAGACCATGCTTTTTCCAGACCATACTTTCTTTGCAGCAGTACTTGAGCTAGATGAATACCGATTCATATTTCTTGGGATGAGCAGTGCTGGGGAAGGAGGTGCCACCATCTTCATAACTCTGTTAATGTTTTATGGATTTTGGCTTTTTGTTGTTGTTGTTGTTTAACATGTCATAACTTAAGTTCTTTCAAAACCACAGCATCATTTCTAAAACTTCCCCTAGTAGAGCAAATTGTTTGTAGCAAGTAGGTTTTCTGATGAATTCTGGACCAAAACTACTGAGATCCACTGGGCAAGCATAAAGCACTGAACAGAGACCAGAAGTGGTGGAGAAACAATCAAGGGCTGGGGAGAAGTGGAAAGCAGCCACACAGGGAAACATTTGGGTAAGGCAATTCCCACCTATTTTTTCCAAATAGATATTTGCTTCTTCATTCCTTGAGCTAAGTACTATTCTGCTTTCTGAAGCTATGTACTATTCTGCACAGCTTTCTGAAACTTGGGAGTGAAATACAGCTATGGGAAGAGCTTTGCCTGGACTTCCAGGGGAGTTTATGGTACTGGCTCCTGCGAGGTGGTGCTGTAAATCCAGCATCGGGGCTGCTGATTCACATGCAGGCTAGCCTTTCCTGCTTGCCAGACTGAAACCTCTGGCAGCTCAGCGCAGACAGTGACCCACAGGAGACGCTCAGCTTCCTGCCAGGCAGTGATCCTCGCCTTGCAGTCTGACTCCTGTCATTTACCCAGTTTCCACAGAGGCTTCTCTAAAGGCTCTGTCAAGTACTTTAACTTCTGCTGCAAAAATATATATAAATGAGCAGTGTACTAAATCAATCTGACATTCACAAGTGCTCAGTGAAGTGACATCTACCTGAAATCAAAGCCATTCTGAATGGATAATCAGTGGTAAGTGGGTCTTCATTAAAATGGGTGAGAGCACTGTGCTGCTGTGCTTCAGTTTCAACAGAGACTTAAGATTTCATGCGGTGAGGGAGACGTTCTGCAACAGTCAGAAGACAGAGGCAGGATTTCCTCCCTTAGTAACTCCACATTGTTAGAACAGAGACCTGTCCCCATCTTCCACTCTCTGGTCTTATTCCCTTCTATCCAAATGTCAATTGGCAAGTTTTCCTCTGATTTCAAGGCAGAGCAACATCTCTAGGTTGTATCCATGAATCATTTACCATCTTTGTATTTCAATCCAAAAAGGATTTGGATAAAATTCCCCAGCCTGTAATAATATATAGATGTGCCATTATGGGAACAGTCTTTGGGTAGTGTGTAAATCTTTTATACGGTGTCTGCCAGGACAGAAGAGGCTATGATGTAAAAGGGCTCAACAACCAGCATGCGGTTTTGCCCTTGGCCTTGGAGCAGTAGAGTTAGGATGAAACTCCACAACTGGGAAATCTCATCCCTTCCATCCCATCCCATTTGTCTCAAAAGTCCCCAGTTGGCACAGGGACCTTTTGCGAAAGGTGTAACAGCCATTTATTTTTTCTTTTCCCTCTAATTCCTATAGGCATCATTCCCTGGAGCATGCAGCTGGCTACCAGCTCTCTGCTGCCTTGCTGGCAGCTGGGATCCCCATGCCCATGGGGTTTAATCTGGGCCCAGTTATTAATAGGCTCCTAGATGGATGTTACTCTTACCTCAGGTTACGTTGCTCTTTGCAGAAGTCCTTCCACCTTCAGCTCAAGACTTGGCTCAATGTTCTTTGGCAGAACACTAGAGTAAAGCCAAGGTCATGTAAATCAGTCACAGTGGTGAAGACAAAGGAGGCAGACACATGCCATTCCAGCTCTGATGGCAAGCTAGGCACGCAGAAAGACAGCGGGGCTCAGCTTGGATCATAAAAGAGGAAAAAAAAAAAGATTGTACAGCTCTATGCTGGGAGTTCAGCAACTTCATCCTCCTATGAGAGTCTATGGTGACACGATCCTTGGCTGAAGGGTAGATGAGCATGTCTACATCCTAAACTCACTGGAGTGCGTTGTGCATGGAGAGACACCAAGGACATGATGACAGCAGGACAGATCCAGCTCGCTCTTGCTTCTCAGAGCCTCATAAGGAACCTGTCTTTCCTTACATATAACAAGTGAAGGCCCCTCTGGGCATCTTCCCTTCTCTCTACCTCATTTCACCTGCTCTTCCTCTTCTTTCAAGCAGAGGAGGCTGGGAGCAGGATAGCGTGAATGGGAAGACTGCCCCTGTGTCTAGTTTCTCCTCTGAACCATAAGTGAAGAGGGGTTGCAATTTCAAGGCAATTCATGTATAGTGAATCCTCAAATCCCTGTGTTGTGATGAGAACCAAGGTCCCAGATCTCTTAGGTGCCCTGAAAAATGTCATCCTGTGTTTAACACTGTCCTGGGCCTCCAGAACTGTGCCTCTGCTGGAGCAGGACAGACCCAGCTAGCACACAGCTCTCTTCCTCTCAGTTTGTAGACATTTCACTGCAGAAATTCAAGCTGACTTCATTTCATCTGTGTCCACACGCGATCACGTGAGTCACTGGGCAAACTACAAGGAGGGGGTAAGGGACTCTCCAGAGATGTTTCTGGAAGCTTTATGACAACCAGGAAATCTCCAGCAGTTTCTGAGATCAATTCTCCCAGTAATCTTTGAAGATCTTCTTATTTACATGCTTTAACCTTGTTTATTCAGAGGGCCAAGGTCATGCAGGGGAGGGCTTGCACAGAACAACAGCCCACAAAAAAAAAAAAAAAAAAAAAAAGAAAAAAGAAAGAAAAGGCAAGCAGAAAAGACAAACAGAATAACTCTATCTTGAGCTTTTATTAACATTTCCAGTGATAGACCTTCAAGTGCTCTCTATATGGCAATTATAGCAACTTCATAGTTAACTGACATGATTCCAAACTGCATCAGACAATCAAGCCTTCCAGTAAGAATGCAGCAGCCACAAGCATGACATGGATGTTTTGAACAGAAAGACTCATCTCTTTCTGTAGATCATTGCCCCATTTTCTAACCAGCCTCCCAGCTGACTGCAGTAATATTAGCTAAGCCTGTATGCATTTATTTCACAAGCACTGCATAGCCAGCAACAGAACAGGTAGAGCTCTCCAGTGACATCATGAGTGGGTTTTGACTCAGTGGCAGGGCTACAATTATTTGTGGCTCTCCTCAAATATTTGCTAATAAGCAGGCAAAGTAACTGAAATAATTCTGTTTATTTTCCTTTCTATTTGCTGCCAATTAAAGATTAATAAATAATTGCCATCTGTAATGAGACAGTGACTGTGAGTGATGCTGGTGGTGAGCTCTTGGTGGATGTAAAGTGAAGACCATACATGTATGCTGGATGAGCTGTGCTACCACAAACCCAAGAAATGAAGAGGCCTGTAGGTTTATAACTCATAAGCTGTGAAGAGGTGGGTCTGAGAAGTGCTTAGCAGATCCTGCTCCCTGTGGTCATCGATATACCCTATTAGAGCCAAGTCTAACGTACAGCTTTCTGGTTTGAAGGGAGAAGCAGCTGCACAGAAGATTTCTTCAATAGCAAAAGCACCTCTGCAGCTTCTAAGAACTTGTGCCTAAAGCAGCAGTCTTTTAACAGCGCTTAACAGCCTTTGGTCATCTGAACACAATTAAGACTAATTAGTTGTGCCCCCAGAGGAACAGCTGCGTGCCTGAGGCTGCTCACGGCAAAGGGGCTAACCTATGGCTAATAATCACCCTGAATTATTCAACACTCTGTTCCAGCTGGGAAAAGAAATGGATTTTTTTTTTTTTTTTTTACATGTGATTCTGAACCCCCTAGATTGAATTCATTGTGAGTGAATGTCACCAACTTCTGGTAAGAGAAAACAATGCAACTGGGGTGGGAAAGGGCTTGGGGAAGAATGAAAGATTGTGGATTGAGCAAGATAACTTAAATACTCTTCAGTTCTACTTGCAACGTAGAGAAATTTTGAAGGAAAGGCCCTGCAGTATTGAAAATCTAGTGTTGAAAACATAGACACTTTTATTCTAGGGTTTAGGCAGGAAGGGATCTGTGGGGGATCTCTGGTCCAACCTCTCACTCAAAGTAGGGTCAACTTCAGAAGTAACTCAGGAAAGTCATCTTGAATCCCACACGACCAGATTTAAAGTATGTTGCTTAGAGCAGAGGGGAGCCTTTTACATGAAAGCAGTGTGACTATATATTCCCATCAAGCATGTTTTCATTTAGCACATGCAACTTTTCCCACTAACTTAAGCAGGAGATTGGCTACCTGGAAGATGTTTTCAGGATAGAGTTGCTTAGCTGCCCTTTTGCTCTTTGCAGAGTAAATGACAGGGAACAGGTTGGGCATAGGAGACAGGCACATTCTCACCTTCAGAAAAGGGAAAAGTGATACTCCCAATTCGTTTTCTTCTTCTCCCCATCTGATAAGCAGTTCTTAGTCAAGAATTTCACGTATTTTGGAAGTTGAGAGCCTTCATATGACTTGCGGAAAAACTAACTCCACAACTGTGAAGTTGTAAAGTAGGTATGTTTATTCAGCGCCGGGCGCATGGGGGATCGCTCCTCCACAAGCATGCGCCCCCTTGCAGCTCTCGTCCTGCTTATATATTACAAAATAATGCATATTCATAGACTGCTTATACATAAACATAATATTTCCCCGCCTCCCCTCGCTTCTCATGGTAATTAGGTCTCCTCCTCTTGCGTCTGTGCGTTGAGCTCCTTTGGTGGTCGCAAATTCCTGGGCAAGGGTCGTACAGATGAAGTATCTCCTCTTCCTCGCTGATGAACTTTTTACCTTATTCTTCTGCGCAGCCTTAGTTGTTCCCTAGCTCCTAGCTAAACCATAAGGCCAATTAGAGTTAGGATTTGAGGTGATCTATTGCTGATTTGTACTACTTCAAGGACAATAGGAAGCTTCTGTTTGAGCCAGAAGATAATATCTTAGCAACAGTGTCAGCCCCTGGTATGTCTTCACGTATAGCCCCCTCATCTTGGCGCAAGCTCTGCACCATCAAACTAAAATTCTTTAAATTCCCTATCTCACATATGTTCCACATGTGAGATGAGAGGGGAGGGGAGGCAGCCTTAGCTGAGAGTGTCAGAATTAAAACACCTATAGCTGTCTCTTTTTAGTAAACTAATGTATTATTATCTTTGCAAACAGGCTATTTGAAAACTAGTTGCCATTGATTTCATCTGCAGTTGATTTCATCTGAGTTATCAGCAGTGATATAATATGTACAGACCCTGTTTGGCAGTGAGAAGGGTTGAGGGCAGACCTAAATGTAACCCTAATGTTTGGCTTCCTGCTTTGAAAGAAAAGTGTTCCTGATACCACAGGCTGGGGTTTTCGTCAATAATATGGTAAGAAAATTTTAAAAGGAACCTCAAGGCAGAGTTGTCATACTTGTGGAAAGGATGACAGACTATGTGTTATGTACACTGGGTGACATGTCCCAACTCTGTGCTTAAGGGACAGCAACAGTGAGCCTGAGCTCCAGGTCTTACTCATTATTAAATTTTATTTTTACAGAAGGGAAAGGGAAACACTTCCCACACTGGCTCCCTACCATCATGCATCTCTGATGTATCATGCTCTGCAGCAAGCATGCCAAGGTTGGAGGGGTCCTTCTATTTGCTTCCTCTCTGCTCTGCCTGTGGGTGGGCTCCCAAGAGCAGTGGGGACCAAGCAGCTGCTCAGCTATACCAGCGCTGTGCTGACAAACTCGGCATTGCAGCTGGGCACCAAAACTTCCTCTGGAGTGGCATATTTTTAGCATCTGGGTTGAATCCCATGTAGTTGAAACAGGTTTGTCCAGCCTGGTTTGATTGGTTTGGCCCAAAAAGCGGAGTAGCAGGTGCCTTTAACAGAGGAGCGTTCTTGGTGGGCAGGTGGTTCCCACCACCTGTTAGAGGCAGCCTAAGGAGACATGGAGATCCTTCAACCTGAAAAGACTTGTAGCTCAGAGCAGTCTGCCCTGCTACCCGTGAGAGACGAGAAACCAGGCCTGTGAGAAACTAAGACAAACAACCTGGGAAAGCAAAAGCTGAGGCTGATTGAAGAAATGCCTCAAACACTCGCAAGAGAAAACTCTGAGTCCCAGGGTGCATCCTGTGGAGGCCCAAGCTGATAACGCTGCCTGATGTAGCTGGGGGAGAGAGCCCTGTGGAGACAGGACGGCTCTGCCCTGGGGCACCTGGGCAAATTTCAAGGGCCATGTGTCCGGTGAATGAACTTTGCTTCATTATCCACAAAATGCATATTAAAGTTGACACCCCTCAATATGCTAACGAGGGCTGTCATGATCATGCTAATGACATCATCCCATGGAACACCTTACCCCTCCCCGTACATGGGATACGTAGCTATGTGGGTCGACCTAGGGGACGGACCCAAGGAAAATGGGTATAAATCAAAGGGGGGAAGAAAGGGCGCGCTCTCTCTGCCCCTCTCCCTGCCCCCCCTCACCCCCCCCCCCCCTGCCCCGACCGTCTGGAGAAAGCATTGAAGCAAAGAAGAGGAATGCCAGCAAAGAAGACGGCCGCCTCCTGGAACCCTCACTGGCGGGATCAGCGCAGGAACCCAGACCGGTGATCTGTATTCCCCCATTCCCTCTATCTCCCTCTTTTCCTTTTTCTATTAAGAAATGCAAAGCATATTATATTGCTCACCACAACTTGCTCTGTACTTAGCCAATTATCATGTGTTCAATTAGTACATTGTAGGTAGTTAATAAATGCTTGAACTTGGAGACTTGTTGTCCGCTCCAATTGGGGGTTTGCGAATCTGAGTCACTTGGTCCCCTCATCGGAGCAGGACGTGACACCACCCTGTTTTCACACTGTGCCCCTGCACAATGGCACTGAGAGAGTCAGAGCCAAAGGTGCTTATAGAAGAGGGCAGCTCTGCTCTGCTTCTGCGTGCTGGGTGCAGGAGGCACAAGAAGCCAGGGAGATGGTTGGCTTTGCCAACCAGCACATCAGGCCTGGGTAGTTGGTGGTGCAAACCTGCCACCCTGGGCATTCCTAGTCTGGTCTGAGCAGCTGGGCAAGGATCCCTTGACTTCTGAGATTTACACTAGGCAGTCTTTTTCTGCAGAAAGGTAATAACCTGACAACAGTGTGGCTGCAAACCAAGGTGTCACTCTGCCTCATTTAAAAGTTGAGGAAATGGCAAATGAAAGCCTCCTGGGCTCGGGTGGGCAACAGAATCAGGAACAGACACAGGCCTCTCAGAGGCTGGGAAGTGCTCACTGCTCTGGACCAGGCTTTCTCTTCTCCCTGAGATGTCACAAGGACAGCAGAGACACTCCTGCCTCACTGGTGTTGGGTAAACCTGCTGTGAACAGTCAAGGGTGAGACATTTAGATTTCCGCCCTGGGTTTCTCCTCTTCACCTTTGGTGCAATTGGTCCTGCTGTTGCATCCAGATGTGCGATGGAATAAGGCTGAACCAGTGGCCCAGATGTTGCTGTCTGAGATCCCTTGCAGACCTCTATCACACACATAGGCACTTTCTGGGTGTGCAAAAATTTGCATTTGCAGCAAATAGCCACGTTTACTTGTCCATATATCCACAGTGAATTTCCACATTGCCTAGAGTCCCTCTCACACCTACCCCACCAGGATGGTGCTGACCGCTTACAACTGAACAACGCAGCTGAAGCATAGAACAGGTAACACTGTCCCACTGACCATAAAATCTGCGCTTGAATAAATTGCATGACTATGACTGTTAGACACCACAACATGTTCAGATGTTGGGCCCAGAGGTAAATTCATCAAATCAGTTGCTAAAAACCAACAAAACAAACTTGTTCAGCTCTAATATGAATCCTAAAACTCTGATGATTCTACTGCCTTCCAAAGAGTTCACTTCCTCTGATAATGCACACAAGAAATCTGCAAGTGATTTCTACCACAGGCTACAACCAGCTGTAGCCTAACCTTGTTTTATTTTCAAGCTTTAATCAGCAAAGAGCAGAACCAATCCATTTAGTGCAGACCTCTGGTAACATAATCAGTTAACTGAGGTCCTTTGTCTCTTTAAATACAAAAATGTTACACTTCCCAAGCCCTTAAATGAATACAAAATTAAGTTATCTTTGGGGGTTCTGGTGTTGGCATGCTGGATTTTTCAGACCAAGCTTATCTGCAGCATCAGGACAATCTCCCACGTAAAATGCAACCTCAGGGATATTTTATTTTCTCATGCTTGATCTGAATCAGAGGTGTTCTTAATTTTTCAAATGCTCTTTTAAAAGGCTCTAAAGTAATTAAAAGAATGACAGGAGATGTGGTATATTACCAGTGCAAAATATGATTCAGACAAACTGTCACTAGAAAATGTCACTGGCAATTCAAAGTCCTCCAAACTCTATTATTAAAGCTGTTTGGGCTTTTTCTTTTTTTCCTGTCAGCCATAGTGCTAAACATCATCTCAGATCTAGCAAAATACAAATGACTGTGGAGGGTCTATTGTGTTTTATTCTTTTCTCTGGCATGGGGAACTTCTGGGATATATGAGTCGTAGCCAGTGTCAGCAGTCACAAAGCAGCATGATTGCAGGGCAATCAATTTCCTTTAGCATGGTCTAAGGGAGAGTCTGAATCTTCCCCCTAGTCTCTCCTATTTCTGTTTCCAGTTTGCAGACTCTCATTGTTCTCAGCTTTGTATCAGCCCCATCAGTCAGGAGCCTTGTCTGGGTGAGTCTGGAAAGTTGCTCAAAGTCTTCTGAAACTCCTGAAACTGTGGTTTCCAAAGAGCATTTTGGATGTTGAGAAAAAAAAAAATCCATAATACAAAAATAGAGGGGGAAAAAAAAGTGGTTTAACATAACAAAGAAAATGTACATTATTCTTTCAGGGTTTTCTTCATTTAGTGGGATGTCCCTGTTTCAAACCTGCCCATTCAGAACCAAGCATGTTATTCTGGTCTGCAGCCCCCTCTCATAACCTTGAGGCCTGGGACTATTTTCAGACTATGCTTAGAACAAAAAAATCCATTTTCATCCTTCAAACCCCTCCTACAAGTTTTCTTCTTTTTTTGGCTGGCATTCTACAAATAACCTCCTACTGCTGCTCTTCCATCACCTCTCAGCTCTCGCTTCAGTGAAGTTCATGCTAATCAACTGAAAAACAAGCGGGAATTGACAGGGTGTGATCCCTGCTCGGCTGTTCTGCAGTGACTGGATTTTAATTGCTCTAGGTCACCTTTTGCTTTCTATCCCCAGGCCAGGAGTCGCAGCGGTTTTAACACAGGGTGCTCTTCTAATAGGCTGGATGTTTTCCATCCACACGTGTCACTGTTGAGACAGACATGACAAACACCAAGTTGTGCAAAATGGCTACTTTATTGTTCTAATGAGGCTTTTTATAACTTTATTAAGAGTATGTGTCCCTATATGATTGGTTTAATTAGAGACTAACGGTTTATGACTGGATGCCCTCTTCTCTGTTGCAGCCTCGATAACCTTCCTTTCCTTGCGGTCAGGCGGTTCTGGTCTGGTACTTCCTTACTCTCGTTTCTCAACTCTTCTTGGGACTTTCAAGCCTCTTAAGGGTACACGGTTATCAGCTCAAGGTCAATCAAACTTATATTCTGATCCCTTGGACCAGCCGAGGTCTTCCATACACATACACATTCCCCTTCACACATTCTGACACCAGCTGAGATTTCCACACATCCCAGCTCCCTGTCAGAGAGGATGCAGTTGCTAGCACACCTCCCCAGTAAAGCTCATACAGAGGCAGTGAGGGAACAAGATCATAGCCTGGCCCAGCCTACAGCCAACATCTGGGGTCTGCCAGGCTCTGCCTTTTGTAAACTGGAGGGGGCCACCGTGAGCTAGCACCCAGGTGGCCTAGAGCATGGCTTTGTACAAAACCCTGCTGCCTTGGTTCGGTTAGATGTTGCCAGGGATGGAGCCAGGGTCTTGGTACCACTGGTTTTGTTAAAAAATGCAGTGCAAAAATAGCACCTTAACTGTAAATACTGCATTTTTCCCGGTTTAGCTTTTGGTGGCTGAACCCTGTAGTAATTTGATGACCTTCTGGCAGCAGGTGCTTTATTCCTTTGACAGCACCTCCAGGAGTCAATGCCACTTCATCTGTTTTCTAAGCACATAAGGCACAGCCAGATGAGGGAAGGGCTATACTGGTGGGCTTTGTGTCTCACACTCGGGTCTCTCTCAGGGAGCTTACTCCCACCTTTCAGCACCTCACTGTCCTATAGATGTGTGGTTGCCTTCAGCCCAGGGAAAGCAGATGTCTTCTTGGAGCACTGGAAGTTACTGCTGCTCACTGTCTGCACATATGGATTATCCCATGGGGAAGGGTAAGGAAGGAGCTTATGAGAGAGTTAGAGAGACGTGTGTCCTAAAAAACAGATAAGGCATGGAAGGGGAAAGCACAGGTGTGGAGAGCAGGGAAAGTCCTGGAGGGAGAGAGCTGGAGGAGAGTTGCATGCAGCAGTCCAGGTGGCTGCAGGATGTGAAAATCCTCCCACTGCTCAGATTTGCCAAGCAACTCTTTTCTTGGCTGCCAGTGTTGCTGGTATTTTGCCATACAGATGCAGCCTCCATCTGATGGGGAACAGAGGAGAAGGGGGTTGTAGGAATGCATCCTCACTCTTGGGAGATCTATGCCTGGTGCCTTGCAAAGAAGCTGAAGTGAAGGTGTTGACTCAATGGTTGCCCCTGGCTGCTCATGGCCCTGGTATGGTGTCTGCCACCTTGTAAGTGATGACTGTTTCACAATCCTGTAATGCTCAGAAGCTCAGAGTGTTTATTAGGAGCCCAGCTTTATGTAATAACAGTGTCCTTCACCGTTGTGAACACAGGGTTATGGCAGAGTGTCATCTGCATAGTTCTCTATAAACACAAACAGTGAAAACTACTAGCCATAGAAAAGTGCCAGTGGAAATAAACTGGTTTGACCTTGTTTTATCTCTGGTCAGAGCAGAGTTAAAATCTAATTTCTGACCTACTTGCAAATCTTTATATTTTATAAGAGAGTCAAATATATAAGCTCCCCTCTAAGAGAGTGGCTTATATTCCAACCCAATGGCACAAATCCCGCAACTGTTGTGCCTCATGAGTAACATACTGTGTTATTACTACTGTACAGGGTCCTCTCAGAGTCTGAATTGTCCCTGCAAGATGAAAAAAAGGTCCTGCATCAGAGACAGAGGCAAGTCTCTTTGGCAACAATGGTGACAGAAAAGGGTGCTGACACCAGACCATGAGGTTCGTATTCAAAGACAGCTCTGGGGTAGGTCTGAAAAAAAAAAAAAAGGAAAGGCACCTTCTGAGAAGGGGAGGAGAAGGTCTAGCGATGTATGGCAGGGCTTGGGGTGGAGTGATGTCTGGCTCAGAGGGCTGAGAAGGTGCAAAGTGGGAGGAGAAAAGGTTTGAAAGGGGCACCAGCCCAAGCAGTGCAGTTCATAACCAACAGGAGATCACAGAAAGGAGCAATGTAGGTGGCTTTGTGCAGGATGGAAGTTTCCATGGGGTGTCTTGGAGGGGGTTTGTACCCAGAGTCTCTGGTCCTCTTTTTCCTCTTAAGTTGTGGTTCAGTGGAGCTAACAGTGCTTTCACCACAGCCCCAGGCCATTTCAGCATCTCCTCTCCTCTGCCCTGGCCTGCTTTGCCTGCAGAGCTTTTCCTTCAGCTTGCAATATGTCAAATTGTGCTCCTTGCTCTGTGGTGAAGTTGCCGCAAGCCCCAGTGAAATGGTAGATGTCTTTTCTGACTCTGCAGCATTTCCCAACAGATGCAGCACGTGCAAGAGGCAAGCTAAGGCGGCCTTTCCAATCAACAAAGAAGAGACAAATGTCAGTGTCAAGGCCTGGGCTGCTCAGCAACCTCCACACAGAGGAACATGCAGGGATCCTTCCACCCTGGTCATTTCTGTGGCCCATGTGAGGGTCCTGGCTCCTTGGACTCCTGGTGCTGGTGGGAAGGGACTTTCATAGGTCTCCAGTCCAAGCTCCCTCTTGGAGCAGGAATACCACACAGGTATAAACCTACCGGGGATTTTGCTTTCCAGTCTCCATAAATAAAGCAACAAGCCGTGAAGCACGGCACCTTGCTGGAGCTCCATGCTGCATGGGCTTCAGTAGCTTCCCTGGGAGGAAGGTGTGTGAGAAGCAGCACAGACCAGCACTTGTGATGTCCCCTGGGAAAAGGGCAGGAGCAGAGGTGTTTGGAGTCAGACACTTCCTCTTCAAATTCCATGCAGCATTACGCACACACAAAGTATTCAAGGCAAAGCTGCTATGAGTTTAAAGAGAGCACCAAGTCCCTCTTTTCAAAGTGCAACTCTTTCATCCTTTCACAGGACTGTAATTTCTTTGACCCATCAGGGAGGAATTTGACATGTCTCACCAGGAGGCCATAGTTTTGAGAAGATGTCAAGCTTTCGCAAGAAGCCTCCTCGACCACCCAGTCTGTCCCAAAAGTCTTCTCTCATGTATTATTTTGGACTGAGGACAGCCAGTCCCAGAGCAGTGTGAATGCACGTGGGGTGCGAGGCAAAAGCCATGACCCTGAGTGAGTGGGATGGGGCAGGAGGCAGCGGTCAGCCTGTGGTACATGGGCTCCAGGCAGACCTCACCACAAGGTCAGTTGTCAAGTGCACAGCTGGGACCTTCTGTGATCTGTCTCTGGTTAGTTTCACCTCAGGTCATCAAAGGAAAACATTTCACTGTCTGGTGGTTTGACCTTGGATTTAATCCAGGGAACACAGAGTAAAATTTACCCCAACCTAATGAAAATAGAAAAGTAACACTTCCTGAGGTTTTTATTCCATGTTTTTTTAAGTGTTTACATGGACATTTTGTCCATGCAAGCATATCTCAGTCCAATCAAATGTGTCACATTGCTTATCCTTCCCATTTTTTTCCAAGATGAATATATTGTAAATGACTCTACCTCAGGGGGGGGGAAAAGAGAACTTCCATGCAGATCTTCCTCTTCCATGTGAGCGGGAGACTGGGACTTAATAGCATTTCTCAGGTTATGAAACCCCCTCAGCAAAGAGGAACTTTGACTGATTTTTTGTTCGTTCGTTAAGGCATTGATTTTCAGATGTGGTCAGCATGTAGTCCTCTGGTTCAGTTTAGGGAGAGTTACTTAACAATGCCTACAGACCACAACTCAGGCAATGGTGGGAGCAAAGGAGACATCTCAGTGAAGCCTGATGATCTAACTTCCAAAATAGTCTCCATGAGTGAAAAGGGAAGGGACCATCAAAGATCAGTTTATTTCTCAGCAGGTTAGCAGCAGATAACGCTGACATGGATCATCTTCGGACATAAAGTGTCCTTGCAGTTGTGTTTGAATCATGACCCCCAAAATTTTCTGAAAGCAGCCAGAAAGCTGAAAAAATCTTGCTTAACTGTTAATCAGCAGAGGTAGCTTCATCTCAGAAGAGAGTCCCTGTGCACCAGCTGGAGGCTGGCCTTTGAGTATGTCACTGATTGCACAAATGCTCTCAGGAACGCTTTGACACTTGGCGGATACAAGAATAAGGTGGGCTGAAATGTAAATCTGCTTGGAGACAGTAATGCTCCTCCAGTGGCCAAGCCAAAGTTACACTCACAAGGATATTATTTTCTTGAAAAAGAAGAAAAAACCCAAACAGGAAGTTGAGAGAATCCCAAAGAATTAGAAAAACTAGTCTGGAAAGAGGCTGAGATAATGTGACTTTAACCCAGGAAGGAGCTGAGGGGAGCAAAACATGACTTGCTCATGAAAAACACCAAGAGCATTGAATTCACATGTGGGCAGAAGTTGTGATGCCAGCACTGGCAGTTCCCAGGGGGGAGTTTATATAAAGACTTCAAGAGTGTTCAGATAACTGGAGCTTTCAAAGGGGTAACAGACTTATTTCCTTCAGAATATACTGCAAGACAGTTCAAACTAGTTTCTTATTCATAGAAAACTATGAGTTTAAGACTGGAGCAGCATGCAAATGCAATTCCCAGAGCATTAATTTAAAAGACAGTTTTGAAATGGCAATTTTGTGGTAATTTTTTTATTTATTTTAAGGTTTCCCTTTTCAGGGAAACACAATGTTCCTGAGTTAGTGCTTAGAACCAAAATGACCTAAGAAGCTCTTATAAAATTTTAAATTCAAAATTGCTGAAGGTGGCTTCTATATCATACAGATCTGAAATGGCTATTCTATGTGAGAAAGTCTCTGCTTGTATTACAAGGAAAGCTTGGCAAAGTATACTACAATCAAGAGGTGTTTGGATGTAGGGAAGGTCACCTTCACCCCACAATGCATTTCTGTCAAAATAACACTGAATATTTTTACTAAATAGTAAAACCTTTTGAATTTTGTGATCTATCTTAAGGAAGCTTATTTGTGCTTTCTATCCAGATTTGTGGCAATACATCATGTCATAATGACTTTAGCGTCTAGTGACAGCCCTACATGACAAATTTACAGAATCACAGAATCATCTAGGTTGGAAAGGACCCTGGAGATCATCTAGTCCAACCGTTCTCCTAGCACAGTTCCCACCTACAGCATATCCTTAAGCTCCAAATTGACTCTGCTCTTGAATCCCTCCAGGGATGGGGACTCCACCACCTCCCTGGGCAGCCCATTCCAATGCCTAACAACCCGCTCTGTAAAGAAATGCTTCCTAATATCTAGTCTGAACTTTCCCTGGCACAACTTGAGGCCATTCCCTCTTGTCCTGTCGCTTTCTGCTAGGCTAAAGAGGCTCATCCCCCCTCTCTGCACCCTCCTGTCAGGGAGCTGTAGATGGCGGTGAGGTCTCTCCTCAGCCTCCTCTTCTCCAGACTAAACAATCCCAGTTCCCTCTGCCGCTCCTCACAGGACATGTGTTCCAGACCCTGCACCAGCTTTGTAGCCCTTCTCTGGACATGTCAGGTTCAGGCTGGGCATTCAGAGAAATGTCTTCTCCAGGATCTGGGTCACCACAGAGATTGGATGGGGATAACCTCCACCACTGGAGGTTTTGATGCTGCGTTGTGATGAAGCTGCAGCCATTCTGATTTAGTGTTGGTAACAGGAGGTTAGATTACAGATCTCCAGCAGGCCTTCCCACCAACACTGCTATGGGTCTATAAAGCATGCCATATATGTCTTTCCTCAGCACCCCACACACCTTCCAGCAACCAGCAATTTCAGCACATCCTGAGACACAGGATCTCTAGGTATATACTGCATCCTGAACAACATGAGGTAATCAGAGACGGCAAACTTGAAATAAACTGACGTTCAAAATAACACTATAGAAAAAAAATCAGTTCAAAGAATAAAGAGAGCTGTTGGGAACAGGGAACAAGGTTCCAAAAATATTTTATACTATGAGATTTTGTTCTTCTTAAAGGCTTTTCTAAAAGAAGTCAATGCTTTGTTTAATTGGAAATAGGAAACCTACAAAGTTCACCCTTAAATATTCTTAAAAGCTTTTAAATGGATCGTCTGAGCACAGCAGGCATCGTACTCTTGGTAAGTGCAGGATGATATAAGCCTCAGGGAACTTTTGAAGATAATTCATTCAATAATTCATTCACTTCCCTCTAATACTGTGTTGAAGAAAAGTTAAACACTGTCTCTTCTTTAATAAGTGAACGAACACTCCAAATGTAGTTTCCTCGTAGGATTAATTCATTTTGCTGCCTTCCTCAAAGTAACCCTTTACAAGGCAATATCAGGAAAAAGGCTCAGGAGCAGAGCACCACAAATGCACCACTAAATAACTTACCACCAAATGATCACTAGTCCTTTCTGAATACAGATACTGAGTTTGAAGTGCAGTTATTACAGGTGGTGACACATTTTCAACTTTTGGCACAGCCTCTGAAGATCTCTTCTAGACCTGATAATTTGGTTCAGGCAGCTTCCTACATCGGAGGGAAGACTTTCAAAAAACTTTCATCAAGATTTTATTTTGGGAACTGTTTGAGTGATTCTAGGCAAAACTCAAGAAAACTTTGTTGGCTGCAGGAATATAGAAATTTGATGACGGGACACTCCATAGTGTTAAGTTTTCAAGCCCCAGTAGAACCCCTTGAAGAAGACAGCAGAGGAAGGGCAGGCAGGAAAGCATCCCAAGTCCCTGCTCTGGGAAATGATGCGGTATGCACATAAGAGCTGGGGAAGGGTCTATGGGCAAATGACCTGCAAACCTGCAAAAAGATAAAACTGGTACTTAGTAGGTAGCATATTTCCAGAACAGCTCCTAAGAAGCATGTCAAGAATAAAAGCCACAACACAAGCCTACTTTGAGCACTTTGAAATGCCAAGGGAATTTTATAGGGATTATTTAATAATTTGAAAGTTTTTTCCTTTACAGGCAACAAGCTCCAGTCTTCAAGCAAATTAGGAAAGTGCTCATTTTTACACAGCATGAATTGGAATCTGGATTTATTTGGGATTAACTCTTCAGAAGAAGCTGTGCCTTCTGTCATTTAATAGTGCTTCTCTTCAACTTCCTGAAGCGAGCAGAGAAGCCTCACAGGAAAACAGAGGTGGCTGACTTTCAGAGAAGCAGGAAACAGAGTAAGTGTGAAGGGTCCAAGGAGGAGGCCGGAGGAATTGTTCCCTGGTGTTTGGAGGCTGCTGCCTTCTCATTCTCTGCATGGCTTTGAGGGCTCAGGCACGGTTCATCTATCACTCCCACACCCTAAACAGAGCATTTCCAACCTCGCACAGCTGACGAGACTTCAGCCAGCACCTTTTACAGTGCTGCTGTCCTTTTTCAGTCCCCCACAGATCACATTTTGGCTGAGCTCAAGCTGTTTCAAAAGCACTCTGCACTCCAAAGGCATCTGAGCCCTTTCCTGCACTTGAACATATTCAGAAAGAACTGCTGATGTTTTGGGGTATATCCTGCTTAAAATGAATTGGCACAGCTTCATTGTTAAGCTGGTATGAATGTATCCTTAGGCCTGGAAATCTGACCAGCCAGGCTGCACTCTCAGGCCTTTGCTCTTTACCTCCAAATGCTCTCCCAAGGAGCAAGTGGTCTCTTACCACTTTCAGGGTAGCCCTATAGACTATGCAGATGGCCCAACACTGACACCAGTGAATCCTCACTGCTTTTAATCCTTGGAGCACATCTTTTGGTCCTGTGTGAGACTTCCAACACTGCACTGTATTTAGACACCACAGATTTACTTTTTCTGCCTTAAAAATAAGATTGGAAATGCTAAGAAGTAAATCAGACAAGCAAAGGTACTTCAATGTGCTGATGAGATCCTACACCTGCTGAGGTAAGTTCATTAAAGCTCTTGACGACATCAGTGTCACCAAAAAAATAGACTTTATTTCAGCCTTGCCTTCCTGTAGACGGTCTTCAAAACTATGGAGGTTTTGGGAGGGTGTAGAAGGGGAAAGGCTGAAAGAATAGTAAAGCAGCACACTGTGTGGCACACATCCTCTGAGATCTGACCTCAGCCATTTTACAGACCCCCTGCGCAAACTCCAAGAGACATTAAGAACTACTAAGAAATATTTGTGGCGGCGTATTTATGAAGACTTTGATGTCCAAGTCAGACTTTATGTAAGTGGATGCTTATGGGTTTACTTCTTTTCCTGTGTTGGAAAGCCCAGGATTAATTCTCTCTTGGGACCAATTTTGATTTAGCTTTGACAACTCCATTATCAGATGTAACTCTGCTGACATATGGCTGAATGATGTTTCTTATTAAGGTTGGAATGTTCTTTGCTTGCAAGATCTGTGGATCATTTGGAGGCAGGAGCGATGCTGTTTCATTCCAACAATGGATTCTGCACAGTCCTTCACGGCCAGAGGTCCATATTCCCCTTCACTGAAGAGGGGATCATATTCATATGCATATGCATCATATTCAGGTTTATGTTTTCCCCAGACTAGAACTGAGCTGAATCTGGCTATCTGAAACAGCTCCTGGCCCTCTCTTTTATTCCTTCCATTATCCAAGACAACCAAAGGCCATGACAGAGTTTTTAGGGAAAAACAAAAAAAAAAAAAAAAAAAAAAAGTCGACCATAGCTTGAGAAGATATTCAGGAAAATTTGCAGAATCATTGAGTAACTCAACTTCAAGAGTCCCTAGTCCAACTCACTGCTCAAAAACTTCAAACCAGATCAGGTTGACCATGCCCTTGTCCAGTCAAGTTTTGAAAATATCCAGTGATTACTCTTTTCCTCTCTTCCTTCTTTTCTCCATTGTTTTGCTCAAATGCAGCAATTTCTCAGGCAATTCTTCAGCAGAACAGCAGTTAGAAGGTTCTTGTAATTTACAGTCATCTTACTGAACCTGCAAAAAGTGCTGATTCATTTGTGATTTGTCACATAGTGCTCTCATCTCTTAATTTCTAAGACTGTTTAAGATTATTGAAATTGATGTTAAGAAAAAACTGTCCAGTCCAGTTTTCAGTAAAGTAATAGCAATATTCCATTATAATTCAATATGTGTCAGGTGAGTTTCCAACACCAGTAATCCAGCATGAGTTAAAGAAATTCCTTAATAATTATTTCAATGCCGCAGATTTTTTGCAGTGCACTAAGGAAAGCTCCAAGAAATCTTCATGCCAGTCTATGGCACATCACTCTGGTGAGAAGACACCATTTTCCTATTTGTAGTGTCTGTCCTTTCGAAGACCTGTACTCAGAGAGGTGATCCAAGGACAAAAGATGCCAGCACAGTTTGCTTTGCTGAGTTTGGCATGCCATTAATGAAAAACACCATCGTTAAAATAAATCAAATTGTTAGAGCTATACCAACAAAAGCAAGAAATCTGATCATTAAGGCCACATGTTCTTGATTCAGTCTCCAGTGCCAAATCCCAAAGACACTGTCCTACTGTGACTTTCCCTTTTTATCGCCCAGGGAAGAGATAGAGCTTTCTGCTCTGGCTCAGAAGAAAGTGTAGCTTTACCATGGGTGGATATAACTTAGCCCCTTCTCCTGTAGATTTAGTCCCTGCACAGGAATTTCAGTCACCCTCAGACATTCAATGATCAGCTGCAGTCACAGAAAAGGCAACTGTGGACACAGTGAATGATGAATCAGCAGCTGTGATGGGTGGTCCTAGAAACCTGAACGCATCAGGAAAGACAGCCTGTGTGAAGCAGTCCCCACCCTTCCTAGCTAGAGCTGCCATCACCCGTGGGTATCAATGTGCTCTTCCTTCCAGCAGGCTGAAGATCCTTCTGCCAACAGAAACCTCGAAACTGATGCTGTCTTTTTTGTGATTTTTTTTCCCCCTAGCAGTTATAGTGAGTACAGTCAGAGCAATGGGCAAATCTACAGTGCTTGGCACCTTCAAACCTACCTGGCATGTCTTGCTGGAGTCAGACAGACCTGTTGCAAGCGCAGTGTCTGGTAACAGGGCAAATTTTAGTGGCCCATGTTGCATCACTTTTTCCTGCTGTACACATGAGTTTCTTGAGAATTTAAAATAAAAGAAGTACTCCTATTTCCTGAATATGCCTCTGTCTTCTCTATCACTGCTTCATGCTAGTTCAAATCCTAGAGCACTGCAGCTCCATGCATATCCAGATGCATTAAGGAGGTGGAAATCATACAAAATCTTTCCGTGATTTGGATAAAGGTATACTAATATGCACTAGCAAGAAAAATCTAATAAGGTTACTAAAGGGCATAAATCTGGGAAATACAGCAGCTACCCCACTAAAGACGTACGCCTGCTGTTCAGAGACAGTGGCATGACAAAACATCAGGTTAAATACGGTATTTGAGATAGAAAAATCTTACACTGACAAGAGTGAAATATCCATGCCAGCAAAATACAGTCGTTAAACTGCACACGTGTGTTGCCAGAGACAGGATACGGCATCTTCTGCCTCATGCTGAGCCTTTTAGTGGTCGGTGGAAGGAAAACCTCCCTTGCTGAAGAAAGAGCATGGTTTCTGTCTTCCACTGGCAACCCAAGGCAGTCACCTGCTGAGCACTGAGTGTCTTTCCAGCAGGGGGGAGTGCAGCCTGTACGGCAGGAGCTGTCAGAAACTCCAGGAGAAGGGAAGAGCTCGACATTTTCACCAAGCCTGTAACAATGACTTCATCTTGCACAAATAGTAGTAAAAACCACCACATTCCTTCTCATGTAACTCAGCACTGGAGGAAAAGCAGTCTGAGGTTAGCAAACTTTCAGAGGTAGTGAGGTTCAGAAAGAAGCTGGTGATAAATGGGAAAATTGCTACAGATCAGTTCCCTGCTTACAAAGGTTTACAAAGAACTGGTGACATATTTCTCTTCTGCACTGTTTGTTCACAGAGCCAAGCGAATACTTGGAAAATGTGTTTGCAAACTCATTTGCTGCGTCAGACCCACAGTTCAGTCTAACACTGCCCATTCTGCTTTTCTGTAAAGTATCTGCTCTCTACTCTTCTGCTCACACAAATTTTGAATGAGAAGTTTTTATCTATGTCCCCATAATGGATTCACATTTTCCTCTTGATACTGCTAAGCATGTTCCAGAACATTTTCACTTCTTCTAAAAAAACCCACTGGAGAGCAAAATATACTTCACCTTCCAGCCTTTTGGTATAAGCAGGTAAGCACATCTGTCACAGTACAGCCTTCTGAGAGAGTAATAATCCACGTCGGTGTGGTTGAGGTCACTGCTAAAAGTTTTGCAGAACAAAAGCCGGACAAAAATGAGAAAGTCAGGCACAAAGGCAGAGGCAAAAGTTACACAACTTTTCTTGCAATTCTCATTTCAAAAATTGATTTTCAAAATGCATTTGCTTTAGTATTGAGCTATGTTGTCTCATTACTTCTCTTTCACGATCACATTTGGCCGTATCAATCACCATAATTGCTGTACCGTAAAGAAACTCTGTTAAAATTATGTCTGCAAAGATTTCACAGTTTGGTGCTAGGAAGAGCCTAGACCATTGACAAAGACTAAGAGTAGTCTAAAATCCAAATGTGTCTGCGAGTAATTGCCTTTGCCCTCAGGTCCATTTCATCCACTAACTCCAAAGGGGAACTGAGGAATCCTTTCCTCCATGCCACTGAGACTGGGTTCTCATTTAAAGTCTCTACCTACCACACAGCATCACGCTTTAGTCCTGCCTTGTCCATCTCCTGCTCTGGGCTCACGTCTCTGCTTCACAGGGCTCTATATAGACTGAGTAAATCAGTTTGTTCTCAAGGGAATCAGCAGATCTAGACACCAGCTGTAGTAAATCTAGTTATATTTTGCTCTGGACAACTGGCACTTGATCCAGTGCATAAACATGTTTGCCAGACCTGTTCACTGGGGAGGGTAAGAGGAATTGACAGCTCTCATAAGAAATGTATGTCATAAAAGCAAGGATGTTGTTAATATAAAAAAGATAGTAAAAGTAATAAACCATATGGAACAACGACCAGAAAGAAATCAGAGTCCATCAACAGAAAAGCAGGAACAGGATAATTTGTTCCTCTGTCTCCAGATGCAGGACTTCATAATAAATCTTTGTACCATGAAGATAAAAGATATTCCAAACGTGTTTTAACCTTTTTTATATCTAGAGTGTATTTTAAGTTAAATTTCTAACACAGCTTATGGGAAGAGGTGCTGTGACTCTTGGCATCTCTCCCAAGACAAAGTACAACAAAAAAAGTCCCCAGAAATGAATCTGCAAGTCTGTCCATCGCTAAGTTGCCACCTCCTGTGTGTATTAGATGGTTTCTTTTTTAAAAAAATTAAACATTTCTTTTGTCCACAGGAATTTTGTCTTGTTCAGACCAGACTGATGAAGGTCTCTCATGGAGTTTAAAGTTCAACATTCTGCATCATCCACAATTTTAGATGCTACTTATCACATAGCACAAAGCCTACTTTGCAGGCAAATTTTCTCCTTTCCCCCAGCCCTAGAGCTTGTCATTAGAGTCCACCACACAAATGCATGTGTTTTTACCACACCACTACTAAACAAGGGGATATTATTCCCATTTTATCAAGTGGAAGCTATAATAAGGATTCAGCTTGAGAATGAAACGGGGATTCCCTCTGAGGTTTAGGGGGACAAAAAAACATGTTTGAAGTGGCACTGGTTCCCTTACTCTCACCTCCAAATGGCTTGTCTCTTCTTATCTGATGTCTGCCTGTGATACTTTGATTCAATCTCTTCTCTCAAGCCATCCTAGCCTCCCTCCCAAGTAGTCTGGGTAACCCAGTCTCTTACTCTACCCATATGCCCTTTTCACAGCTCTCCCTCCTCACCTTCACCTCAAAGCCAGACCCTTCCTTTGCTTCTCACCCAAAATCCTCTCCTCATCCTTTCCCAGCCTATTCCCCCCCATCTCTCTCCCCACCTTGTGCAGTACAGTCTCCCTATCTCTGGGGGTCTGCCAGGACTTTGTTATCCCTGCCACCAATGTCCATGCTCACATTCACAAGACATGCTACCTGCCACCCTAACCAACCACTGCAGTATCTATCTTTGTTATTCATTTGTTTCTCAGTAGCCAGTACACAGCACACAGGAGGAAAGGGGACAGTAAATAAAGATCCGGTGCACCAGCTGGCTTACCCCTGTCAGTCCTGGTCTGGCTGTTTCTCAGACAACCAAGTCCACGTATCTTCTACCCTCCCTGGGATTGTCTTTCACATCCTGGGCCCCAGGGCCATTGCCTTCCCAGCAGCCCTGCTTACAGGAGCTAGGAATGGAGCAGGTGACTACGGACACGGAGCAGTGACTGCGGATGGTAGTGGAGCTGCTAAACTGCCGTGCCTGCACTGCAAAGAGCAGCTCATTGCCAGGACAAGCTTGGACAAGCCACCACCACTGCCTGTCTTGTTCCAGAAACAGGGCTGAACTCTTCCCTGCAGAGCAATGATGTGCTTATACCAGTGAATACAATCATACCTCCAGAAGATGGCAGGTAGCCTGGAGAAACAGACCAAATTCCTTAAACCACAAACAGTCAGGGACAGCCTTACAGCAGAATTATAGAACACCAGCTTGGAAGGGACCCTCAAGGATCATCTGGTCCAACCTTTCTTGGCAAAAGCACGGCATATACAAGATGGCTCAGCACCCTGTCCAGCTGAGTCTTAGAAGTGTCCAATGTTGGGGAATCCACCACTTCCCTGGGGAGATTATTCCACTGTCTGATTGTTCTCATTGTGGAAAATTTTCCTCTTGTGTCCAGTCAGAATCTCCCCAGGAGTAACTTGCACCCATTAGCTCTTGTTTTTTCTATGTGATTCCTTGTCAAAAGGGAGTCTCCATCTTCTTTGTAGCCACCTTTTAAATACTGGAACATGGTCATAAGGTCTTACCTAAGACCTCTCTTCTCGGGACTGAATGAACCCAATTCCCCAGCCTTTCTTCATATGGCAGGCTTCTCAGTCCTTTGATCATCTTTATAGCCATCCTCTGGACCCTCTCCAGCCTGTCCACATCTTAGAGAGCACTAAGCAATCTGATTTCAACTACTGCCCATCCAAGGGATTAAAAGGACAATTGCTTACCTCTGAGGTATACAGTCCCATCTTATGAAAGTCCTTCCCCAAACTTGGCTTCTCCTAGATTAGAGAAGTTGCTGGAGTTCACAGTTCTAAACTCAACCTTCTTTTTGAAGCAGCTGATGCTGGATACTAAATGAGTCCGATAACTCATTCAATCTCTGTACGCTCTCCTGGCTTATCTGTCACCCACCATGAAGAGCTGGCACAGTAGGGGAGGCATCCCCAACAAATTCACCTGATGCTGAGCCACGGGACATTGGCTTGTACAGAGAAATACCAAAGCTTCTCAGGTTGAAGACTAGTAAAGATACTAGAGGCAAAACTGTCCATGTCAGGCAAAGGGATAAAGTGAAAGAGCTAAGTTTTTTCTCCCTTCCACCAAATGGGCAGACAACAAATGCTCACCAGGTTTGCTTTGCAAGGGAGGCACTTCATAAAATAGATCTAAGCACTTTCTGAATCTCAGCAATAGCATGGATCATTTCTGAGTCACACATCTCATGGAGATAACTCTTTGCAGGGGCTGCACCAGCCAAAACAGGATTAGCAAGTGGTAGAAATAAAAAGACATTTTCACACTTTCACTCTAGCAGTGAAAGCAGTCACTGTTTGAGTAACTCACAATGTGCAAAGTGCTTCCACTCCAAAAGATACCCAGGCTCAGAAAAAAATACATGTGATGGGATCCCATGCCACCAAAATGCTACAACATCTGAGAACAAGCGCTGAAACTGTTAAACTGCATTTAACGTTCTTGTTCTAAATCATTCAGGGGCACACGGAAAGTGCTGACTGCAAGACACCTTGTACTTGGGCTCTTGAGATTATGTAGAACAAAATGGCCTTCACTGTCTGAAATATACTGCAAACTGTCACTTGTCCTTGTATGCTACATTGTCATTATCCTTTAAGGAATTAAAATGGAGAGTCCAGCCAAAACAGGATTCCAACTTGCTTATTTCTGTGAATCCATATGGTGACACCATCCCTTCCTGAACAGCCCGAAAACTCAGTGGCAGGAAGGAAAACACACAGGGAGAGTGAGTTCTCTCAGCAGGTATATAGACCAGACATAGTCATTATACATCTGTTTGCACTTTGTGCGCTCACATGCTGCGAGGGACAAATCCTAGGGGAGACACCACACAGACACCTCTTCCTTGCCTTATTTACCCAGTGTCTTAGCCCACAGTGTAACCATAGTAGCTATTATCATGTTAAACAACGTTTGACAGATCAACTCAGGAATTTTTAATTTATTCTTGTCTGAGTTTTCTCTTTTAGATTTTCAGTCTGTTCAGCATCTTCTGGCAGGGAGCTCCACAGCTTATTATGCAACCAACAAAGGATCCACACAAAATGATCCTCCCTTCAGTCTGTTTTAATACTACTTTTTTAAAAAATTTTGAACATTTTGCAGTTATGAGAAGCAGCATCTACTGTTTCTCTGCTCTCGCTCTTATTCTTGAACATGGAGGAACTAATCACAATCCTTTCGGTTGTTTTCTTTCCAGTCATATTTAAACTCTTCTTAAAGAGCATTACCCATATCTTCATTCCCAGACCCCCTCCTCCTGTCCCTTCGCTGCTCCCAATGACAGGTAGTCTCTGAGACAGAATGCACAAAGCTTCATGCCATGTGCAAGTCTGAGACACACACGAGGTTTAAACAGCGGGATAACAATGTTGTCTGTTTTTCTCTGGATATCTTTCCTAATAATTACTCACACCCCATTTGCCTTTGTGACCATGCTGAGCTGTGAATTGATGTTTTCAGAGCGCTGTACGTAATCACAAATCTTCAGCCCCTCTTTGTAAATGGTACATGATAATTTAGAGACAAACAGTACATAAGCATATTGAAGGCTCCCCACACACACACACTGACATCATTTTGCAGTTAAATAAAGTGAATTTTCTTTGAGAGACCATTCTGCATCTCCTCAGTCAGTTTGGACCATCCAGAATGGGTCTGTATCAGCAGTAAGCTTGGCCACCTTCTCCTAGATCCCTTTCAAAGACATGGAGGAGTTTCCACAGGCAAGCTCTTCCCGTGGAGAAAATAATCATTTATTCCCTCTCTACCTTTTAAAACATTTATTAATATGCTTTCCTTCTAGCTTCATCACAACTCCATTTCTTATTGCCATGTCCTCACTAATTCTGTTCTTAGGATTTCTTGCTAATGTGCCTGGTAGATCTTGTCCCCTGAAACACCCAGTGCCACCACCAAGTTTGCAGAACATTTCTGAGCTACCCTGAGGACTCTGCAGTCTTTAGAGATTTATTCACCAGCCTAATGTAACTCCATCTAATTTTTCTCCCTCTTTACCAGATAGCACAGATGCAAATTTAACAACCTGACAATCACTGAGAACTTTTGGAACATTGCTCAAGTTACTAGTGTCTTTATTTCAATTTCCTTCTTAGGTAGGACATGAAAAATCTCATTAGTTTCATCAATAAAGCTTCTGTCTCTTAGCATCTGCCCTTTCACACCCCCACAGATAAGGAAAATTAAAAAAACTCTCAGAAAGTCAAAGTTCTTAATTAAGAGGAAAAAAAATCATACCATAAAAGTTAGCAAGTGAATAGCAAATGAAGTGGCTGCACTGGAGAACATATGTTCGTTCTGTGGAGACACTCCAGCTGACGCCAAAGGCACACTGGCTGCTCCCATGCTTGTCATAGCACCAGTTGACTCATTTCCAGGAAGACGGGAAGCTTTAGCAGGATCACACTGCAGTTTAGCTCTGCAATGGAGTTGAAATTATTGAGAATCTGTCGCTGCTTCCAGATACGCTGGAAACACAGACATAAAATTGCTTGGATGTTTTTAAACCAGAATCCTTACACTTCTGGCAACCATAAGAGCTTAGACCACTGAGAATAACTATATGGTCTTGAAAAGACAAGTTTAATCCAGACGACCTCTCTACGCTTTACACTAAGACTAGGGTTTAGCTAAAAGCATAATTCCACTGCAAGAAGTGTAGGGGTTTATGCAGATTTTTTATTGTCTTGCTAAATCAGTGTCTGAAGATATCACATCTTCTCATCTGAACTGGCAAACCTAATGCTGTAGAAGAAAACATGCTATGTGGTCACTCAGGTTTCCAGGAGAACTAACCCATGGTCATAAACATGCTGGTCACCCCTGGGGATTGGTACCTACCCTCTAACCCCATTTTCCTACCTGGCACTGAATCGGCAGGTCTCCCTAAGAGATGTCTGCTCATCAGATACATGTTACAGCGTGCTGCAACTGGGTCTGCTGCAGTTCTTGCACTGTACAGGTAGACATAAATGCTAGAAATGGATAGACTCGGGAATTACATGCACTTTGTATATGCAGTCTAATTCCTCACTCAGGCACCTATTGGACTAGAGACACCACAGGTACCTTCCCACCAGCGTATCCAGGAGTCCACCTGGACAAACCACTGGATGCTATACAACAGAGCAGGCAATGGCCTTCACCTGACAGACCATCAAGAAATAAAACAGGCTCCTAAACTCTGCAAAGAAGTGGCCTTAAAATGACTGAAGTTATCTAAAAGCCAGATGTTCCAGCTTTTCTAGACAGGCCTCAGTATGTCACTGTACTTAATAAATCATAAAAACCATTTCCATTTTCCTTCCTTGGCTTATGTCTATGCATCCTCAGTTGCTTGTGCTGTTTAATCTCCTCCTAAACAAGTCAAGAGATGACATCAAGAAGGCTGTGGCACAGCAGCGCTGTTAACCAGGGATAACTGTGGGGAGCAGACAGACAGGAAGGCAAACATCAAACGGCAGCTGCTTTGCCAGCAGAGAACAGGGGTATCAGCAAAGATGCCATCTCTGCCAACCAGGTTTTTCCAGGCTGAACCAGGCGTTTTCAGAGTAGGCCCCAAAAACAAGGTTAGAAGAAAAAAAAAATCTAAAACAGTTCTGAAGAAATGAATGCTCTCGGGAGGTATGGTGAACCATTTCTAAACCAAGAGCTAACTTTTACAAAGAGCTTTTGTTAATTAGCATCACCTTCATTAGTGGAAACAACATACCCCAGGGAAGGGAGGGCAGGACACTGGAATAGGAGCTCATCTGGATAAACCTTCAGGCTGCAGCCCTGACCTGGACACACAGGCATACCTTCATACAGCAAGATATATGACCATTGCCTCTTTTTGTGCTACATGAACACCTACATTTGCAGCACAAGATCCCTGCCCCATACCCCCACCTTCTCCTGCCACATGGCAGACAAGCCACACAGTGTGGCACCAAGCAAATTAGAGCTTTGGAAAGCATCAAGTCTTTCCTTCACATCCCTGTCCCATCCACTATAACATGCAGACGACTAGGCAGGGAGTGACAAGGTCTAGAGACAATGCTTTTTCCTTCCAGAAATCTCATTGTTCCAGTTAAAAGGCTTTCCAAGTGCTGTGAACAGGTTATGGATACTCACGGTCTGTAGTAAAACAGAAACAGAAAATCGGTTAGTATCAGAGACATCCAGGCATTTTTCTGAGACTTCTATGCTCTCTTAGAGACGTCCTAACACCCTGCCCTGTCCCCATCCTGGGGATGATGCCTGAGGAGAGGAGCAACTCACAAGTGAGAACAGGCGTTGCCTGTGCAGGGACGGAGTCTTGGTCAGGGGCTATACCACACCTCTTCCCATGCAACTGCTTTCATGCTTGATACAGTATATTTCATGTGCCTGTAAGCCTGCCTCAGCCAGCTCCTTCCAGCTGTGGATTGTATCCCTCCCTTTGGAGAGAAGGAGGACTTTTATGGCACTTTGTAAATGTTATCCCACTCTCCTTGACATAGGAAGGAGGGAAAAATAATGCTTTTTACTGCCCTCTGCACTCTCCCTCCCAAAATACAGCTGTCTAAAGCCCTCCTCAGGCAGAGGCTTAGCATGGAAAATTTTAGCCCCAGAGGTGAATGTTTCAGAAAGTTATAGGGAAATGAAAACACAAGGGATTGAATAGAAACTGGTTTGTGACCTGCGTGCCAGTGGTTGCTACTAGACCTCAGAGCAGGGATTGCTTGTAACAAGGTGAAAACAACCTTCCTTACATCACTCACAAAGGTTAATCAGAGACCCTGGAAATTTTGATTTATAGATTATATATACACCTAATAAACATGTATTTGCTATTATACATCAGAAAACATCCATACAGATGAGACATTGCTAAACTAGAGCTGTCAGATATTTATTTTTGCAGTCACTAGAAGTAGTGTTACTGAACTATCCAAATGAAGCCTTCAACAGCAAGAAAAATAAACTCCAAATTAGTTTAAATGAATGAATTCATAATAATCACTGCTAAAGTATCAAGTGATCAATCTCTGTCACCACTGCCTTCCAGTCTTGAATATTAAACTAGCAGAAGACAAAACAGGGCAAAGATTAGGGTGTCTGTCAGGATGGTACATCTGGAGCCAGCCCACTACCATGAAAGAAATGCTTGGATCTGTGCCTCTGCCCTGGGCCTGCTGGTGGGTAACAACAGTCATCAGTTCTCTATCAAACCTTTGGATCTTGGAAATACAGCGAATTACAGATTAGCTGAGGTGGGAAGGGACTGTGGTCAGACTTGGATGAAGTTCCTCGGGGCCATCTCCAGCTGAGGTATGAGTGGTTCCGAGGATGGAGATCTACAGCCTCTCTGGGCTTCCATGCCCATATTTGACTGCTCCCATGGGGAAAAGGGATTTCCTAGCGTATCTTCCTATTTTCCTCTGGCTGCTGACATCATCCCCTTTTTTATGCCTCAAGGAAAGAGTGGGGATGTTGGGGGCAGTGCTGATACGGTGAAGGCCAGTGCTGTGCCTCACATGGCGAGGGTCTTCTTGGTATTAGGAGTAGTGAGAAGATGAGAGTTGTCTCTGATGCCCAAGACGCTCCTGAAACATCCTCTCTTGAGGAACATCTTCCCACCCACAAAGGCGTGGTTCACGGTGGGTGAGGGGAGCCACTTCTCCACTCAGGGCCAGTCAGATGTTTCACTTCTGAAGGCCCAGAGGCCACCATTTAATCAACTCACAAAAAAAGAAGTGGCTGGTGTATGTTTCTGACAGTACAAAATGAAGCAGCAGGCAAAATCAGCTTCCTCCTTTACCTTTCTGACCTCCACCTGAGAGTGAAGCAAACATTTTGGGCAGATAGTGTTGAGGAAAGGAAAAAAATAGAAAATGTAATCATTGATCAGACATGCTGTGTAAGACTGCTGCTCTGCCAGCCTGGAGCTTGCTTTCAGACCCTTGAGAACATGAAAGAAATTATTAACCATTACCTAGCAATTATATTAATTGCATATTAAATCTGTCCTGGTTTGTATGTACTACATTAACAATATTAACCAGCCATATGTGAAGCATAAGCAGTAATACCTAGCAGTAAGAAATTCTGTTTTCTCCTCTGCTTTCCTCACTCTTTCCAGAGAGGTGGTGAAGCAGAAGGCCACCCATGGAAGCTGAAACAACTCTCACTTCTCTGAGCAGAGTAAGAAAGCGGAGGCTTGGGATGTCCCAGAGTTCTGTACTTCCAGCTTTATGGCCCCAGCACTGGCAGTGTGAGCCATTTCATGCTTTTCGGTGGAAGGTGATACTTTTAGGCTTTGTATTTCAGCTTTATAGGCCATGAAATACTTCTGAAATGCTTCATCCTTGACAGGTTTATGGGCAAAGGTTTATCTTCCTTTAATATTTAATCACGTTCATGCACAAATGACCTGGTTTTAGTCACACTAATGCTGACATACCCTTGCATCACTCTCTGGATTTGAATATTTTTCTACTTCAGTTTGTACTATTGCAACAGAGGGGTGTGCAAAGAACTGCCCTTTTCCAGCCCCCATAGCTGTAGCTTCTGCCTCCAGCAAGGCTTACACACATCCAGGAGAGATCAGAGCCTGAAGCACAGAGATGCCACAGTGAGAATGGAGACGCCTTCCACTGGGAGACCTCTGCAGCCTCAAAAAGGAAAGCATTTCAGTTTTGCCCGTTGTCTTCAAACACGTGCATGGTCTCATTGAACTGAGTCACACGCTGCAAGTCACCAGCTTGCCAAACTAGGACATTCTTTTGACTGACGTAAAAGGTAGATGAACAAAGCTGTGAGGGTGTCTCCCGCTACCCATCCATGAATGGAGCGGGCCATGAGGCTGCTGGGATTTGTGGTGAAGGGTCAGCAGAGCAGTGCGCAGGCCAGAGTTCAAAGGGATGAGGAGCAGGACCATGTGGCATGCCCAACACAGTGCTTTGCTATAGTGAGACACTCATGCCTACAAAGAGCTGAGAAACACTGGGCACCATGAACATAGAGGGGTAGGTACCGTCAGGGAGGCTGTCAGAAATGGAAGAAGTGCTCAGGCTGCCTTAGGAAGAGCCTTTCCTCCACTGAGGAGTTAATAGCATGCATCTCTGGTGGTGGTAAGAGAATGGATAGCAAGGTCAATGGAGTATGTGCACATGGAATCTCTTGTCTCAAGGGTATTCAGGTGTCACCCCGAGAGTTCTCTCCCTACCCTTCAGGTAGGACACTTGCAGAGAGCCCCAGTACATCTATGGACTGTACAAGGTTGACAACACCAGGAAGAAACCCAGATCTCTTCAACAGGCAGCATGGTCTGGAATGAGGGGTGCTGCAGCAAGCAGTGGGCAGCTGCCAGTTATTCCAGCACAAGCATGGGCTGGGTTTTCTGCTCCTGGACTGACTTCCCCTGGGAGCCAAAGCTTCTTGCTGCAACTGGCCAGAAGACAGCATAAGAGGGAGACCACTGACACACTGAGGAAAGTATTACTGGGAAGATGTGAGGTGTGAGGAACATCTTTGCTGGGGCTCCCACAGAGGTGCCATCCCCTCCGTCTGTGAGCATGCCTGGCTTTGTCAAGCTAGCATGGAGCTAGTGGGTAACGGTGGCTGTGGATCAAAGTATATTTTCCCAGTGAAAGTGATTTTGCTGGATTTAGACACTTTAATTTTAGCAATACTCATCAGTGTCTCTTCATGCTGATTACAAGGTTAGTCTCCAAAAGCACTGTTTCCACAGAAGTGCTGATTAATGTTATCACACCAACAAGCTGATGAACAGAAGTGAAAACACTTTAGAGAAAAGTTGTCAAAATCTCGGCACCCCGGCATGACTTCAGAAGAAAGGGAGCCCCTGAGCCACACTCTTCCTCCCACAGGATGGAAAACTCCTTCCTAATCCCAAAGGGCTAAAAATGACCGCTGGGATTCCCAGGATGAAGGACACCTTCAGGCGAAATTCTGTGACTGAGCTTTCTTCAGATAAAGCACAAAGATGGGGTCTCCTGTCTGTTCAGAATAAAGGAGGATCTGGCCATAAGCAAAGTGTAGAGCAGCTAAATTTCTGAAATTCACAATATTCAACCACTCAAAGCTCCAAAATCCCTTCTGGCTGCAGAATGACTGGCAGAGCTGTACTGTGACATTCAGTCATGGCTGAACAGAACCTGCCCTTGGGTGCCTGTTCCTAGCTAGGTTGCTGTGACTGGAGGTGTGCAACTCCATTCTTTCTGTCTCTCTTCCCTTCATCCAGCATGTTGAAACCTTCAACTGTTGCTTTGCTACACTTCCATCACGTTTGCTCATGTTTTCCGGGACAGATGAATTTTTATGCTGTAGCCGTTGCTGCATGTGCCACCTGCTTCACTGGTGAAAAAAAAGGATGGTTTCTCCTAACTGCATTATAGCCCTACTTAAAAACCTAGCAGAATAAGACCTATCTGTTCTCTGTACCTCCAGTAACAGACAGAATTTGCCCCCTAAATCCAGAGAAACACAACAATAGAAACAAAGTCTTGTAGTTTCTGTTTTGCACAGGAATGAACCAGAACGGAGAAAGGCCAAATGAGATTACTCAGCTTCTGCCTGTAAACCAAGCTTCCAGTTGCTAATGCACCCTGGCCCAGGCATCTCTGGAGCAGTGTTGGTTTTCATAGGAAAGGGTCAGCACTACCACAGAGCAGCCCTCTCCCTGCACTGTCCTTGTGTGCTGGCTGTATAAAGCAACTGGACTGCAGGATTAGCAAAGGCCTGAAGCTGTAAGCAAGGGACGGTCTGTAGGCAGAGGCAGTGAGTTGGATTTAAAAGCAATGCAGCAGGAAAAGCCATGTGAAAGAGAACTTTCCGCTTTCACATCAAGTACAGGTTGAGAATGATTTTTTTAATTACATGGACTCATACAGTCTGAGAGAACAGGTTGGTGTTTGGACAGAGAACAAGAGCACCAGAGAGGAAGGAGGTGAAGAAGTGGCTTAGACCCCGGTGGTGGTTAGGGAAGAAAAGAAAGTGTGGTGGTTCTGATCCACCGAGGGGCAGCTGGAGAAAATTCCTATGCACTTGTCCTGGGTTGCAGTGTATTCTATTACCATCCTCATGAGCTGTTGAAATCAGGTGGGGCAGTGTTTCCTTGCCTCCCCCCAGACTATCTTTCTGCTAACGGCCCATCAATGCCATGCAGCATGACTCGTTATCCCATTGTGAGATGCTCCACCCAGAGGGAGAAAACCAGCATTCCATCCTGGGTATAACCTGAGATTCTGAATACCAGATCTCTCTTTTCCACTGGAGGACAGGAGCTGCTTAGCCACCACTGGACTTTTCTGAGGAAGAGCAGATCTTTTTTTCTACAGGATCACGGCTTCGGGGGGACTGCAGCCACCACCCTGATTAACAGGGTGTCAGGCTGCATCCTGACTCTGTCAGTTTAACCCAGTACTATCTGCCTTTATAATATTTTTTTTTCCTTATTAAATTGTTATTCTGATTTGGTGTCTCTCACTAGTTTGTTTTCAAACTAGCACAGATTTTGGCGCCCAATGTGGGGCTGGCTGTTGAGAAAAGTCAGAATTACAATTTTGTATTGTAAAAGCCACCTACTCGCTATGATGTTCAACTTGCTTACATGGGTCTTGTACCTAGCTCTCGATATTTTTCTGCACATGGGGAACTATCTGCCGATTTTAATGCTCCTGTGTAGACCAGGGTATGGTATAAAATTTGCTTTATTAGTCTATTATGCCTACTGCATGATAACCTCCAAGACAGTGAACATAATTCGGAATACTTACTCAACTTTATCTGCATGTCCTACTATAGGCTGCTACATCTGGGGCCTCAACAATCACACCCATACCCTGGGGGGAGGATTAAAGAGTGTTTTTTTCCAGCTTTCTGAGAAACAGTAGGAGTCCAGTATGCTATTTGAAGCAGTATCTCTAATTGGGAAATTTGTAATATAATAATGAAATAATGTAGTTTATCATTAGTTGTAGAGGTGGAGCTACTGAGCCCTTAAAAAACCTTCTATTCTGCCAAGTGTTCAACAGGTGTTTAGGAAAATCTCAAACACTCAAGGTAATCCGTGTGTGGGAATATACAAGGAATTTCCTTCTCCTGCAATGAATCAAAAACACCAAGACTGAGGATGACATTTTCAACGCAAGTGGCCTGAGTATGGGCACCTACATTCAGCCTTAGATATCTAAGTGCCTGAATATGTCTTCCACCACCTTTCTTTCATTCAGGGAGCCCAGTCTGAAGCAATCAATTAGGTTCCTAGTATTTTCTTTACTCCCAGTTGCCACTATAACATACAATAATAGTGACATATTCTTAATCTTGCCCTTTCACTGTAGCCCTTAACATTCCCATTTGAACAGCAGAGATAACAAAGAGCAGAGCTAAGGTTAATTACGCAGCTACTTTCCTGACCTGTGGCACAGGGCTCCCTGGGAACATTTTTGTCCTTTATCAGCCCTTTCTGAAACTGAAACTTAGGGAGTATGGAAGGTAGGAAAGAGAACGCAGATTTATTCATAAATACATCCGCAAGGAGCTTCCAAACTGCAGCTTCTACTCTCCAGTGTTTCAGGCATGTCCCACAGTGGCTACTGTAATATCAGCAGAATGCATACTCCTGCTACTGCTGCTCATCTGGGAGCAGTCATGTGGCTCTTCTAGAATATCTCTCTCTCCAGAAATTTGACTCTTAACCTTCCCTTGCTGCAGACATAATGTATATTGCCTTGACATGCTTCCAAGTAAGAAACATGCAAACCCCTGACCTATAAGCAAAGCAAAGGAAAAAAAAAAGAAGTTCTCAGTATAAAATTATGTGAGCCTGCAGGAAAGGGAGAAGAGAAATCTGCCTTGGTCATCTCTGGTTTCCCTCACCTAGGAATTTGAAAAAAATAACAAAATATTACTCTGGGGAAAAGGAAAAAAAGAGAAAAGGTGTGCTGAGGTGCAAATCCAAAAAAAAAAAAAAAAAAAAGAGGGGCTGGCAGAAACAATTATTTATTTATTTTTTCTCATTTATGTGTCAGATGAAGCTGAAAGCTGCCAGATAGCTTCTTTTCGACAGCTTGAAGTTACTGTTGAGAACAGATCCATGTATGGAAGCAAACGCAGAAACGCATAGATCAGCTGAGATCCAGCATTGCAAACCATCTTTAGAGACACTTAAAGGACATGCACCCCAGCTCCTTTCTTCCTGGTAAACTTAGAGACAGTATCATATGAGGGCTTTTTTCCGTTCTGCTTTACCCACAGCTGCTGAGACTCGGCTGGGGTAAGTGAAAAGCAATTCAAGCATTTCTGGGGAACCCCTAGGTATTCAGTTAGACGGACATCCTGAGAAAAGCTGTCAATCTGGGGCTATGGGATGACTCAAATAACTGGATAGCAGTTAAGCTCTCTGAGTAAGGAACATGACATAACAGCTTTGCTGCTGGAGGGACAGAAACTTTTCAAGTGTCTGAAAGAGGCAAGAGAAAAATGTTGGAAAACAAGCATGTTATCACTCATGAACCGCATTGACAAGCCAACTGATGTTAGAGCTTCGCTGGACAGAGGGACAGAGGGAGGTTTCCAGTGTCGGAGTCCTTTTGTGTTTTTATTTAGAAAATTATCATAGAAATAGATGAGGGTTTTTTCTTCTCTGGTCTGTCCTACTTTCATTTTGAGAAACATGTCTCATTTGGGTTGAGCTGACTGGACATTAGGAAGAACTTGTTGGAAACGTCTGTTGTTTTTCTTGGCACTGGAAGGCAGTTTCTCAATGTTTCTCTGTAGATTTGAGGTTGATTACATCCTGTGCAGGGATTTTTTGGGTACAGTTTTAACTGTCCTTACAGTGTTGTGAAAGTCGATGCAAGCAAAACCAGCTGTGTGCTATTGTGTATATTTCCAAAGCACTAAAGTAATAGCTCTTCTTCAAACTACCAGTGAAATGTGTTAGTTCTGTGAACTGGGCACTGTCAAAAAAGCAGAGTATGCCCTTGGCAGAAAGGCTTTCTCCATGGAAGTGTTTTGTTAAAAAGAACACAAAAAAAGCTTTTTGTAGCCTTAGCTTAAAATCTTGCTGGTTTGCAGTGGTACAGTTAAACTGGTGATTTTTCTTTAAATGCTCCAGAATGTCATTTGGGTAACGGTTCATGTGCTTTCAGGTGTTATAATAGAGTATTCGTACTCCCACTGCAAAGTGCTGGGTAAATCTATCTCATTTTTCAGGTGGTTAATAGACTGGAAAAAACGTTAGAGCAGGTGAAGTGAAATTATACAGAAAGAACTGGAAATGATATTGGGAATATGAGTGAAATTGTAGGAGATTTCCGGAGATATCAAGGATGATTTTAAAGAGAAATTACTAGACCACAAATGTCATAAAAGTTTCCATTCATGAATGTAAATGCTTTCCCTTGTAATTACATAAGAAGAACATAATGGAAGTGTCTGCTTGTAACTCCATAGTCTGCAGGACCTTGAGTACAGCCCTTGTTTCCCCTTATTTAACTAGTATTTCCATGGATATTCCCACATTTTTCGGTTTTATACTCACTGAAATACAAATCTTCTCTTTGTCTTGCTTCCTCTCAAGTGCTCAAATACTCAAAATTAAGATGCAGCTGAAATTTCTCTGTGCCAGGCAAACTTTGATTTTTTTGACAGGTCCCTTTTAAATACATATCACCTTGGCTATAGAAATGCCAGCACAGAAATTAATCTTTAAGTAATTGGGGTCAATAGATGGCTTTTCAATTGCTATTGCAAACAAACCTTTTTGCTGTTACTGTGATGAAGGAACACTTCTGCATTTCACACTTCCTCAGATTACTTCTATTTTCTGTTGGATATGGTTCTGTTTTATAGGTTGCTGTCAGCCTGCTGATAGATAAAAGCTTTTCCACAGTTTTCCTTTTTTTTTTTTTTTTCTTTTTTCTCCCTGTCTCTTTGAGGCTATAGACTATGTGCTTCCCTTTCCCTGGAGACAAAAACAGGTGTGCATGGTCCCTGAGCAAAGCATTACACCACAGTTGTGCTGGGCAGGTTGGGAAGAGGATGCCGGGATGGAGCTGGAAAAGCTGAGACCTATTGAATCCGATGTTCCCATTTGGCCCAGGGCCCGGGGCAGTGTGACCCAGTAGAAAAAGCCACGGTGGCAGGAGTCATCACTGGTACCCAGTCCCAGGGCAGACCGCTCTTTGTGCCCCCCTCCTTCCCTCCCTCTACCAAAGCATTTTCAGGCAGGCTGTCTAATGTTCATTATTATTGTTATCAGTGTACTGGCTATTATTAATGTTTACTATTGATTAGTCACGGTATCGCTAGTGGTTTTTTGGTCCCTTGTGCAAAGCTGATGTGATCTCATTCAGAGACCCTGGATATGAATATAAATAGTCATATAAAGCATTAGCGATAGTATCACTAACATGCCTTTTACAAGTGACTAGTTATTATGAGGAGTGCAGCCTCCGAGCATCCACCATGAGGTCCTCCCATGCACCATTCTTTGACAGAGTGCAAGAAGGAGAGGGGGAAGGGGGAGCTCTGCTCTTTCTCACAATCAGAGTGAGGATGCTGAGCTGAGTCGTGGCAGCACAAAACCCAGGGGTCAAGTAACAAGGTGAAATGCTGGGGTTTCAACCCCAAGCCCCAAATTAAGGTTGACATATGGGTGATTCCCACAGCCCTTCACAAAGGGGGGGTGTTTCCATTTAGGCTTCCCCCCAGGGTGCGGCCGGCCTGGCAGGGAGAGCCGTTTGGGTAAACACAAAGGTCAGGTGTCCCACTGAGGGATAACAGCTGGGACCCCTTGCAGGAGGGGCAGTGTCTGTGTGTGAGGGGGATGCCCTGTGCAGAGTTCCCTGTTGGGGAAGGACCTCCCGCCTCCCTGGGACTGGGCTCCACTCAGCTCTGGCCTTTGTAAACATGAGCTGTGTAGAGATTCAGTATGTGGCTTCCTTGGTCTTATGTATTTGGCTTGTTGACTCGGTTGTCTCCCATCCCTTCTATGGGAGACTGCATGTCACCATTTATTCCATCCGTTGTTGGTTGTGTGGTGTCGTTGTTGGGGTCATTGGGATTGATGTCGATTGTGTATAACCTGATTGACTTGTTTGTACCCCCAGCGCTCACCTGCATACTGACCCTTTTGTGTCAAATACGATTTGGTGATTGGTTCATCTTTATGCTGGCTGTGTCCTTTATGCTAGGCCTGATAATTGGCAAAACACAAGGACAAAGCTGAGCTCAGTGCTTATTCTTGCTAGCTATGGACAAGGGTAAAGCTGCCCTCACCCTGGTGGCACTTGGAGCAAGTAAGAATATGTCGTGTGCCTCATGCAAAGAGCTAGAGGCACACAGGTCTAACAGGTGCACTGGTGGTTTGTGTTCCTAAATTTTAGTGGCTTTCAAAAAAAACCCAACACCCTTAATTTTTGGACAGCAGGTCTGAAGCAGTCTTTGCACCAGACATCCACAACTGGTCCCTGACACCAGAGTTTCTCACGAGAAGGGGTGTATAGTGTGCCCAAGAAGAGAGCATACTCAAATCACAGAGAGGAGAGCTACGCCATGAAGTCACTCAGTAAGGCTTTCACAAAGTGGCTCTGGCTTGAAGTAAGTTCACTATATATTCCCCTCCTTCAGACAACTTCAATATTTTTATGGTGATTCCTGAAGGATGGAGTTCGGGCACCATCTCTGTTTTCAGTAAGTCAGAAGCTTAGTGCAGATTCTGGGGACACACTGACAGACTGATCCGCTTCTCTGGCCAGATACAATTTAATGCCTATGTTGTAGAGAAATGGGCTTTATGTGATGGCTCTATCTGTTCCCAGTTTAGAAACCTGCAGACCCATTTGCCAGTTCAAATCTGATTTGCCCAGAGAATTGAGTCCTGAGAAATATGATGTTCCAAAAAAAATCTGAAAGTGGGCAGCTGTCTTCTTTAGTTTTCTTGCTCCCAAACATGATCTGCCTGTTCTCGTCTCTCCCCCTTCAGGGTAAAGAACAATGGTCTCTCTGGGGAGGGTCTCACCAGAGAACTCACAAAGACAAGCAGTTTTCTAGAAGGAACAGCATTTCGGGAAAAGTTTGTGTTTGCAGGCTGCATGTAAAATACTGTAGCATGTCCCGTGGTGCTCGCCACTTGCAATCTCATGCATAGCAGCACAAATATTTCCAGTGTCTTTTATGCACCTGCGGCCACAATCCTTTTGAATGAGAGCAGAACTTTAGATGGGAAGTGAAAATAGCCTGTGTTTTAAAGAAACTGTGCTGCCATTTTTGTTTTGCTGTGTTAAAACTCTGGGCCATTCAGCCTCACAAATTTTTTCTTCTTTATAAAAATGTTGTGTATAATAACTGACTGCACAACATGGAGAGATGAATAAATAACCCCTGATGGCCTCTGCTGGTCTAAATCCAGCTGTCATTTCTGGTTACTTACAGACATGAACTACTCCTAAATTTCCATCCCATGACACAAGTTGCCTTAATGCCAAGCTGGAGACAAAAATAGCTCTGGATGATACTAAGTTTTTAGGTACTCAGCATCTCACTAGAAAACTGAACCATGGTATTGTTGAATTGCTCTCACACAGAAGGAATCCCAGTGCTAATGCAGACAAGGCATTCAGCAAATGGAGAAGGCCTCTTTACAAATTCAGGAAAAATTAGTCTGAGTTCAGAGTTGCATGCCTCTGAGCTAAAAAGCTCAGTTTTAGAGGTGCCCAAGATGTTTTCCCTAAGTGGTCAGCAAGATGTGCCAGCAGGCTGGCCAGGCACATGGCTGCAGAGATCTGCTGTTCCAGTGTCCTTCGGACGGACTCCAGCCATGAGCCTCACTCTTCAGACCCACCATGTGCTGATCGGTGCTGCTATAGAAAGAGGCAACAACATGACAGTTTTAAGCAGTGGTGCTGTTTTCTGCTGATTTACAGGTAAAGCAGGCAATTTATGGGCTGACATTAATTTTCGAGTTAGAAACTCAGTATGATTCTAGCAACACATGGGGGGAGAACATAGCAACAATATAGTAAACCAGGAGGTTTTCAAAACTTAGTTTATTCTTATCTAGGGCTCCAACCATCACTGTGATCTAATCATAAATGTATTGTTATTGGATGGAGTCACTGCAGGGCAAAGCTGAAGCTGTTTTGATTTCCATACTTCAACATATTTGGATCTCTTTTTTTATATTTAATGCTGAACTTCCTCATGAGTTTGGGATGTTTGTTTTTAGGATCTTTACCCAATCCTTGGAATGCTGAACTCTGATGTTGCTAACATAAAATGCAGGTTTCCATTTGTGATCTTTATAGCTGAGCCTTTTTCCAGAGACATGAGGGGAAGGGAAGAATTTCACTCTGGAAAGCTTGGCATCAGTTTACTTCTGCAGAAAGGTGGGCATAGTTAGAAGGAAGATACAGAACTGGGATTCTGGAAAATATCACAATTTGGGTAAAGGTACAGTTGGAAGACATATGCCCCAGACTAGTTTGTGTTCCACTCAGCTTAACAATGACTAATGACATGTCTGTAAATACCTGAAGAGGATAAATGCTCAAGAACTTCTGCCAAGGAGTGCTGTTCGGGTATAGATTTTTCCCTACCAGGCTGGGAGATTCAGTGCTTGGGTTGTTTTACTCCCCACAGGAATATACTATATTGAACAGTGTGTAGAGCCTTTTTCCTACCCTCAGCCTCCCAGTGCTTTCAAGCCCCTCATCCTCTGCAGGATGAGTTTCACCAAAAGTTTTGTGCCTGGGATGCTTCCCGAGTTATCCCACAGACAGAAGTATGCCCTAGAAGTTGCAGACTAATCCCACATGACACTACTGCACACCATTTCCTGCTCTTCCAGAAAGTTGTCCTTCCTTTCATCAGGTTAGGTTTTTCTTTCCCTCCTATATAAGCAAAAGCAGGAAACTAGAGGAAAATGTGAAAATGAAAAAAAAAAAACCAAAAACAAAACAAAACATGGAAAGTGTAAGAATGTGGCCTGCAAATCTATTGCTGCCTTTCTATCATTCTAACACATCAAGGCCTCCTTGAGTCCCTGTTGGAAACTGCTGCAGATGAAATGTTCCCCTTTTGCTTTCTTCTCTACCTAGAGGTATATCAGACACTCTTCTGTTGCAATATGGGCAGAAGGGGGTGGTGGTCTCCTCTTTGTCAGCTAGATGGGTCCCTGCACACTGCCTGGACACATGCTGCCATCCTGGGTACCTGTACAGCTCCTAACCCACTGGGACATGGGCTGGGATCCTTTGATGCAATCTACCTGAAAATGCTCCTCCAGGCAGATGAGTCTTCCAGGCTATGGAGAGATCTCGCCAAGATGCTGAGTTTTATCCGTAATGTTCATCAAGCATTAGGAAGCAAGGGACAGGCCATGAGCTCAGTGGAGGTGATGGAGGGGCCTGGCCCACAGCGGTTTGGGCAGAGCTTCAGTGTGTCAGGCCTCAGGCGGGAGCCTAAAGGGTTCTGAAGCAGACAAGGGGGTGTGCTTGTCCACCTGAGGCAGCTCTGACCACTCTCAGGCTTTCTGCAGCGGCCAGGGCTTGATAGATCAGTCTCACCTCTTGCCCACCAGCCTCTTCACCCTTCCAAATCAGCTTGGTTTGATGCCTGTTTCCAAAAGCAGCAACCATGCATCAAGGTTTAGGCTTCAGTGTGGGAATAGGGGACCTTTCTCTATGAAACAGCCCCCTGCCGTGCTGATTCCCAGCGTCAGCAATTGCCATATCCGTACACAGGAACAAAGAAACAAAACCAGGGTGACATCTACTTTCCCAGTAATTCTCATCTCATTGTTTTCGCTGCAGTTTGGCAAGCATGATATTAGAGACACACCATGTTATCTTTTTGGCTTACAGAAAGACTCCAAGCAGAGATCTTGTCCTTCTGCCCTAGATGTGGCAATAAGCATTTGGATTTGCTGCTAGCATCTTGAGACTGCCAACATGTACGCAGTAAAAGTAAAGCCTTCCTGTGGCCACAGACCACAGCATGCTAGTGATCTGCTGTATCACCCGGTTCTTTAGTGAGTCATTGTCAGTGCTGAGAAATACACTCAGTTGAGTAAGTTGCTAACAATAACACTGGATGTGAGAGACATTTGTTTTGTTCGGGTGTAATTTATTCCATATGGTCCTTTAAAGCATGTTAAATGTTAAGTCACTTTGGCCTGCCAACTATTATTTCAAGATGACCTCCAGGATTTAGCCAGCTTTTTAAAGCATAACTATTTGAAGAAAGACCTTGAAAGCATCTCTGTCCAGGATAAATGCCCCCCCAGACAGATGTTCTGTATTGCCCTATCATTAGATGGATAAGTAGGTCTCCATTTCTATTGATTTTCCAGAATAGTGATGATGACTGCTTCTCCGCTGCCCTGCCGTGACACCTTTTGGATGTAAGCCATGTGTTATACCAATGTTCTGGCACAGGGCAGAAGCCATAACCTGACCAAGGAACTAACAGAGATTTAACTTCTAGCATTTACCTCCCATGTTTTTCCAAGTTGCTGATGAGCCAAATCTTTGTGGAAACCTTCTAGCAGGTGTTCCAAATCTTCTTGGTGATGTTAATTCATGGGCAAAATAATGCAAAAAGAGAGATACGCAGCTATGAAAAGTGTCCTTGTTTCACTTTCTGTCTACATTATTCAAAAGTTTAACACAATGGGCTCCAGCACCACCGTGGATCCTTGTGTGATGTCTGGCACTTGTGTTCCTGCCATGTTCTGTACTGGGCCTAGTGCACAGCACAGCTTGGAAAAAAAAAAATGCATTAAAAGGTTTCTCTTGTTTTGAAACACTTTTTGCCACTGGTAGAAAATAGATGCTCCAAGGAGCATCTTTCTTGATAACTGAGAGATTTGCCTTTTGGCTTGATCTGAAGTGAATTCCTGAGAACAAGAGTAACCAGTACTTGCAGCATTTTAGAGCCTTGCTGATAACCTCATTCCTCCCCTTAAGTGTGACATATCTCCAGCTTAACCTAGACAAAAGACTTAATCTTGAAGGCTCTCTGCTGTGAGTGTGTATGAGGATCTCTCTGATCCTGTGGAGGAGAACAGTGTGTACAGAGCATGCATGTTTCATTATTGGAGAAAACTTTGTACTGCCTGCCACTGAATCTGCTTAGTGGGCAATGATTTGTCTGTTCAGCTACAAATCGTTGGGTAAGATTCAGGACAAATCATGAGTCTTTTAGAAAAAAAGAGTTGGTCCCTTTCTAGACACTTGAGAATCTCTATTATAAATGACTAAAGACCCACCTGAGGATCCATAATTCAGTGACAGTCCTTGCATTTTAGAGGCCGGGGCAAGCCTGTCCAGGCGTGCACCTTGTTTCATGTATGCCTGGAAAGTGCCTTAATGTGTAAAAATGCCTGAAGATGTACCTCCGTGATAATGCACTAGAAAACTTCTGGCCCTTGACCCTTCATTTCAATGTTCTTACCTTAAAAATAACCAGGCAGACTAATTTTAAGCATGCTTTGACACAGACTAGAGGAATGCTACAAAACAGGAGTTTGTAAGCATTACAAGCTGTGCCACCACTCATGTTTTCCAGACATTTTCTGTCCCTGTTGATAAAAACATACCTCATTTTAACATTCTTCTCTTTGAAACAGGCAGTCTGATTATCTTGATCATGCCTTGATGTATGCAGCCTACAGAAATTTACAGAACAAGTTTGAGGACTCTAACCTTAATAAAGCTGATGTTTTGCCAGCACAAACTCCCTGCCTTCATCCTGAGTTGTAACTTCATTTCTTGTTTCTGGAGTGGATTTTTTTTGACACTGTCCTTTCTTTTGTGGCTGTGACTTGTGCAGAGATTTCACTGTAGCTAGTTTCTTCCCCCTGAAAAACATCTGCAGGAAGGCACTGTGGTGAGTTGGGCTCTTTGAAGAGCTGGAAGTGTGCTGAACATGGCAGATGTGCGCGGCCTGGTTGACTTCAGGTGCAGCTACACGCATGTGTAGCTCATTTGTTGTGTGGTTCCCTGTACTAGTATCAGCTATTGAACTCCTATGTTGCCAATGTCTAGACTTAAGATCCTCTGTAGAGTCAGCCAGGAGAAATTGCAACTTGAAAGATGGAGTCAGGCTGTCAGGGAAGGGCAGGGCGATGTGCTTAGGCAATACCCTTCAGGGGTTTCCTCATGAGTCGCAGGGAAACAGCTCTCATTAGTCCCAAAGCACTCCAGGTCCCTCCTGGCCATGAAGTCAAACTGAACACAAGAAGAGGGGAAACAGGAGGTTTATTGTCCTGCTGCAAACTGTCGTAATTAAGCACAGGACTGACCAACAGTCCCCAGTCGGTCCTGAGTATGCCATTTGCTTTACCTTATATTCTGGTTTTGCCCCTTTTATTCTTCCCAGGTTCTGCTGCTTTACCAAGTCTCTCTCCTCCCAGACCACCTGTATTTACTTTTCCCTCACTGGCCCCAGGTTTCCTGACTTCATACACTTATTTTGTGCTCATGATGTGGTTGCCTTGGTAACTTCTACCTCACTCAGCAGTGAAGCTTGTACCCCGCTTTTGTTACATGCAATGTTTCTCTTTTCTACTGTTTTTCATGCTGCTGTCTACTTAGTGTAGCTACTGGTCAGGGGTGATCAGCTGCATATACATTACTCCTCTTCTTACCATCTGCAGGTTCTGGTAGCTTCTCATCCCCTGACTTCATGTTATATCTTACACAGCCATAAGTCAGGGTTAACCAAAGACATTGTTTTGTCTTTGCTACGTGGAGCACCCATGTGTGCTCTTGTGCTACCCTCTCATTAGTGTGGCAGTTGGGTCAGGGAAGGCCATTTGTCTGCATGCCTCAGCTTGCAGTTCACAGTGAGACAGGTCCCAGCAAGGCAAGTGAAAGGAACCACCATGGCAGGACGGATGTTTCCAACACAAGCTTTCCTGTGCTGCCAGCTCCTGAGGGCGTTTGGGTAAGCTTCAAGGTTCCTATGGCTGAGCATGAAAAATGAATGGAAGAGATTGCTAAGTGAGTTAAATGGCTATGAGCCTGAAATAAACCTTGACAGGACAAAACCCGGGTAGGATATATCATGGACTTCAGAGCAGCAACAAGCTCTCTTCCCCGTCATCCCACTGGCTAAATGGCTCATCCACCCAAGAAATTGGCCGCCAGCCTGGAACCAAGGTCAGTCTGCGCCCAGGTTGCACGAGCTTGGACAGCATATTGCCACTTAGATCTGCTCTCCCAGAGTGGCCTAATTTCTAGTGCTCTGACTGTTTTCCTACACCAAATCTTTGTTCAAAGCCTAAAGGCAGGTTTTTTCTTTCAACCTACTAACCACAATGGCGGTTTTCTTTTTATGGTGTGCTGAATGTCTCCTGATTGTTCATCTTTCATATAAGTCTTCCTGATGCAATGATGTTGAGAGCTAGGTCACCTACACCTGATCGGAACTGAACAGAGGTTTGCTCACGTGGTCTTAAAACCTTTCTGTGACACAGACTTCTCCCTCTCTGCAGACAATCCAGCTGCCTACACCATTTCTCTCATGGCTGCGGAAAGCTTTTCCTCCTGTCAAATTTCAGTGTCCCTGCCTGAAGTTTAATGTCCTGACTTTTTATCTTATCGACACTAGGAGTGGGAAACTTCTTTCAGATTTGTGAGGATATATGTCGTCTTTTGACTTGGCAGTCTGCATTCCTTCAGTGTTTCCTCTTGACTCACTTCTAGACTCCCACTTCTCTTATCTCTTCCCATTGGCAGCTCTGAAGCTGTTGCCTGCCTTCCTGATGCCACTGGTCATATAAATACAGCCTCTGGAGGCTACTGATGGCATATAAAACACTGCTAAGAGCCCTAGCACAAATACCAAAATACCACACTGGTGTTTTAAGGTTCAGGGGCCAGAAACTTTCTTAGTGACTGAGGTGCACATAGAAAAGAGCTGAATGAAAGAGGAAAACCTGTATTCACATCAGCCCTGCTAAGACACTGTCCCACCCACCAAAGAGACAGGAGCACTCACAGAAGAGCAGGAGTTCATCTGAATAAGCAGAAACGCAGAAGGAAGAAGTCAGATCTTTCACAATCTGCATTAGGAAACATCTGCATGCATGCACACACACACAGCCATGTCCTTTCTGCACATACAGGGATACAGCCTCAGAACCTAAGCAGTTTTGCCAGGAGCTGGGAACAGCTTCCCATAAGAGCAGAATATTTTTATAAGAGACTTGGGAATTTCTAAACACGAAGCAGGTGTAAAGGACCATCTTAAAGTATTCTAAAGCATCATCACAATCCAGAAAGTCATGAAAAAGCCATTCAGCTCAGAGCAGCTTTTGAACAGGCAGTGTTTGAAATTCCAGGGGGAGAACAGACTGGCATGTGATAGCATGGGGTATTTGAAAGGAGAATCTGGTCTCACTAATGGTGCGGTTTCATTTCTCCAAAATCTCCAGCAAAAAACCCAAACTCATAACCATTAAGTAATCTGGAAGTTAAATCTGGTTTTCTTATGTTTCTCTCTTTTAGGGATAAATTCTCTTTACATGCAGGGCTTCAATTACAACGTCTAGGACATGCGGCATTGGTGACTGCCTCACCGCTGCTTGAGCATGCAGCACAGAGAAGACAAGCATTTTTGGTCTATACATGTTCAGAGGTGCAAACAGAGCAACTGTGCCAAAAGAGCAAGATCTGCGTGTGCACCAGTGGGAGTCCCTGCCCGCTGCACTTGCGTCTAAGCTGTGAAGGGAGCTGGGATAAGAACCATGTTGCTGCCTCAGCTGTTTCAGAGACAGTCAGCCAGGAGCAAGGGCACATGTCTCTACTCCAAGGTGCCTTGGCGAAGATTGAGGAGCACAGAAATCCCCCAAAGTTCCCAGAAACTCCTTGGCTCCACTCTGTCACTGGGATTCGGGTGCTAATTTCTGGCAGAGCTGGTCAGTGCTGGAGAGACGTCTAGCAAGGCAAGGCCACTTGGAGGTGAAACGACGCGGAGCTGAGGCAGAGGTTGGTAAAGTCAAAGCAGCAGAAGGCAAGGAAGGTTTCTGACTGCCTACAAGGACAACACAGAGCCCATTATAGTGAAGACAACTTTCCCTTTAAGAGGAGTCATTTCACATCCTCTTGCCTAATGGGCTTGGGTTTTTCAAGGTGTCCCAGCAGCTTTCTTGACCTGGACTGTATAAGTAAAATACAAATAAGGTGCTTTGTGCAGCTGAGGTCAGTCACTTCTCCCTTTTAATAAAAAAGTCTGTTTTCCCTGGAATATCAAACGTCGCTCAGGGCTGGCAAACAGAGGGTACAGAGGAGGCCAAATTACCTTCACAACGAGGGGCCGCAGCTGGAGTCATGCACTGCATCCGATCCGTCCTGTGTCTCCCACTGATAGCAACGGGAGCCCTGCACACAGATCAAACGGGGGATATGGCCTCATGTGGACACCAGAGCAGCTGAGGAAGCATCACAGCCCTCAGTTTGAAGGACACAGCTCCCAAATCTTGTCACATTACCACAGTATTTGCACTTTTTTCTTAAAAGTCCCAGCTCCTGGAATCATGTGAGGACATCTCACTATTTCATCTCTCAATTTTTTAACTTACTTCTGGTTACCAAGTACATTGGAAAATATCAAATCTCTAGGTTTCGAAAGCAAAAGAAAATCCAGAGAACACAGCATTTGTTGATTTTTTTTTTTAATTCTGGATTTCGGTGGATTTTTTTTTTAGCCACTTTTTTTCCAGGCCAAGGCAGCCTTGGGATGCTGGTGAAAAGAGATGAAACGTCAAGTGGAGAGAGCTAGTGCCTGCTCAGCTGTAGTGTTGCCCTGGGGCTGGCACGCTGCAGCTCGATGGACCTTTGCAGGGCACTCATTTTGAGGCAAGGGAGTCCCTAGGCTATTGCTTTCAGTGGAAAATGCATTTCAGTTGACCTTGCATCTGCATTTTTAGTTCCTGTATTCTGCAGTTTTGTAAGAGCAAAACAAAGCTTCATTTTTTTGGTGGGAAGAGATGTTAAGGGACAGGCAGTTCAGCAGGGGACATCTGGTCCTTCATTTTCCAGTCACAGCCTAGGAACTGGTTTCTGCCTGTGAAATGGAAATGGGAATGAGATGCTAGTATTAGCATGCACTGCTGTTGAGAAAAATGACAGCTGTCAGAGGCTTCTGAGTTTCTATTCATTTGAGAAGAGTGAGGAGACAGTTTGCACCTTGTACATCTCTTACATTAAGCCCAGTCACTGAGGTCATTCTGCACATATATTGAACTTTTCCTGTATAACCCTGATGACCAGAAAGCAGTTTTTTCAAAAAGAAAAGTGAGATTCTGAAGCAGAATTTGAAGAGAAGAGTGTGTGGCTTGTTTTGTAGACTAGATGTTTGCAACATACATGCAGCTCTCCCCATTTCCAAGCTCCCTAAATTCATGTCTAGCCCCTGAAACTAGTTCCGCTTTCAACCCCCACATAGCAGGGGATTTCCAGTGCAAATACTCTTTTGTGTCCGCCACACACAAGCAGCGCTCTGCAAAATTTGGCCAGTCAATGCTGCTTCCAGGAAAACTCTCTCCCAAGCTTGTTAAATGCTATGCTCATCAATTAGTGCTCTGGATTTGTTGTTTAGACCGATCTAAAACACAGCCTAGAGCAAGTACTTGGGGAAAAGCTTGAAAGAAGCACAAGCATGGTTTCTCTATTTAGCTCTGCAGGCTCCCCAAGCATTGCAGTGAGAGCAAACCATACACTGACGGTTTTTCACAGGCGTGCCAAAACATCCCATTGAGCACTGCCTTCTCGCTGGGCTGTTGTCTTTACTCTCAGTTTTCCAGGGGTAGCAGACACCTCCTGCATCCAAGACCTCTGGCTGGCCAATAGACAACTGTTGTGCTCAGAACTCCCTGGGATCATCAGGATTCAGACTGTACAAGCTACTTGAAAACAGCTAGGGAGGCACTGCCTGGAGAGCTCAAAAAGAAGCGTATGATGTCCAGCACACAGAATTGCCCTTCCTATTCACTGCCGTGTCCCACTCCATCCACCACATTTTTAATTGCCTGAGCTATGCTCCTAACAGCAAAGGCAGGTTTGAAGGTGACAGTGAAAGCGAATGCTCAAATTGCTGGAAATGATGTTTCTGAGCATCTTTTTTAGAAACGCCACTCTCGGGGATCTCCAGGTCTCTTCCAAGAACATGCAGAGGAGAGCCAGAGAAGGTTCAGTGGGCACACGCTCACATCTGCTGCAGCGAAGAGGAAAGGCAGATGGATGGCAAGCCAGAGGTGATATCCCATCTGCTCGTGCAGGATCTCTCTGGCATCTCCGGAGGGACTCAAGGAAAACTATGACCAGAGATAACTAAGCAATGAGGACTCCTTGGTTATCCTCCAGCATCATCTGAACCTACAAAAGCTGGAGCAGAGATCAAAGCATCCCACCGAGGAGGTGTTCCAGACAGGGCCAAGACAGGGTGGTAGGACAGCTGCTTAGAGGTGAGCATGCTGTGAGCTGAGCTGAAGTCTGAACTTCCCCTGACCACTTGTCTTTTTTACAGGGAATATAAGGAAGGAATTTTTCAAGCAAGAGATGCCTGAGGTTTTGTGTCCCCTTCCTCTAAAATGTGCAGGAGATCAGATATCTTTCTTCACAAGGCATTGAGCAGAGAACTAGCCTGCACCATTCTGTCCTGTGCTCGAGTCTCCACAGCCCACTAACACCATTCTTTGCAGGGAGGAATTGTCTATCTGCTCTGCCTGTGTAGACAAGACCTGGAAACCTGCTTCAGCAACTGCAGAGGGATGCAGGCTGCTGTCGGAGAGGGCTGTGGGTGTGCATGGATGAATGAATGCATGAACCATTCGTTAGTATTGGCAGGAGAATCTCCATGATTTTGAGACTACTGATGTGTGGTTGTAAGTGCATTTGCAATGGTAGGTGTACACTTGCATGACTGCAAAGAGAAACAGAGAAGGAAATGTAGCTGGAGGAAGCACCTGCCTTTCCCAGCACAGCCCAGGCTGCAGTCGTGACGAAGCATGGATGTGCCCCCACTATGGCAAACTTGCTGTGCCAGCACATGAGCAGTCTTGTTGCCTGTTTGCCTGGAGCACCAGGAAGAACACAGGAGCCTTTGCTCAGCTTGTCCAGCAGATTTCATAGCCCATGCAGAGCTCTGTGCTGTTACAGCTACCACTTCAGCTAGCTTGACTGAAAAAAAGCAGCGTGAGCCATAGCCACTGCAGTGTGGAGCAGTCCTACAACACAGTATCTCCTCTCATTATTTGGGCTCACTCTCTCCCCTACTCCCTGACTTCCACTCTTTCTTTCAGAGCCCAACTCCACCTTTCTCTTGGAGCCTCTGAAAGATGAAAGTCTGAAAGGGGTGTGAAAGGGACCGGGGAGTGGGGGACATCTTCTCCCAGCCTTATATCGATCCTAACCAGTCACTCTTCAAGTAGATGAAAGCTGCTCTCAGGTGCAGGTGGGATAACGCTGCATCTCTGCTTCACCTTTCTGTTCCAGTGCCATTAAGGCTGGGTGATACAAAGGGTTCATTTGCATGGAGTAAGGAGCATCACCACAAACACTGACAAATTTGTTTTCTTCAGCTCCCCTCAAATGTCACAAAAATCCCTCAGATGAAGGGACCTTTCTGAGGGTCTCAGCAGGAGGCACTGGGAGACAGGAACATGTCTCTCACGCAAGCTGCCAGAGAGAGGTGGGTTGGGAGGAAGTGGGGACGTGCCTGGCTCTCTAGAGAGCAGCTCACCAGTGGATCCCCATTAGTAGAGTCTCGGTGCTCCAGAGGAGCTGTGTACCATATTGACTGAAAGACCTGGGAAGTAGGTCAGCAACACAACTGAGGGAAACTGAGAGCTTTTGGGAGAACTTTGTGGCTGACAGCTAATCAAAATCTGGGTTCCACTGCTTACTGTTGCAATGATTAGATTTCAGGGTGAAAAGCAACAGCAGGGATTGTTGGCTGTAACCATGCCAATTTTTTCTGCCCACGCCGGCTTGTGCAGCGCCTTGCGTCCTGCAGCCACTGCCAAACCAAACACCATGGATATACATCCACTGCTCTGCTCAGGTCCTGGTCCAAGCACAGCACTGTGCACGCTCATTTTATCTCAGCAGCCCTGCTGGGAGAATTGAGTCCCATCAAAGTACCACACATGGCCAGACGCAACCTTATCCTTTCTCTGAAGAGTTTTAAATCAAAGGAGGTGAGACAGAAAATCAGTTAGCTACTGGACACAAACCCATGGTTTTTTCTAAATCAAATTCTTATTTGGAAATGCCTTTCATCCCATGTGTAGGCAATAAGATCTTAAAGTAAGACCAAAACTAAACAATACCAACACCAGCTGCAACGCTAATAAGTAGTTGGCTTATTGGTTGGTCAGCTCATCATGAACTGCTTTACAAAGTAGTTTGGTGACACTGTCCATGTCTTACACCTCATCTTGAACAAGAAACCTAGTTTTCCATCTCTGCTGAAGGACATGGTGATGCAAAAATATATATAAAATAAAAAGGTAAAAAGAAGGAGTAGCACAAATGAAATTTCTGTCTTGCTAGTGACAGAAAATAGATCCAACAAGATAAGAGGGAGAAGGTTAAGAGGGTGCAAGATCTAGAATAATGGCTCTGCTTCTCCACGGTTCTTGTTGCACCTGATGATCTGGGCATAGAGGGCTACTGAAGGTCGTTGGGTACTTGCAGCTACCAGGGTGTGAGTTATTAGCTTTGGTCCTATTTTAAGTTCCTAAAGCCACAGAGTTCTGCCCGGAGGGTGGGACAACGGGTTCATCTGCTCCGCGATGGCGCCAGCGCAGGGTGGCAGAGTCATTCAGGCACGGTGAAAGGGACATTGCCCACAGGAAGGACACTTGGGCCAGCCTGAGGCGCAGCAAGACCTTCTGTGCCAGGCCACTGGCTTCCTGCAGGAGCCCCAACGCCAGCGCCTGTCCCGCGGGGCCAGGAGGCTCTGTGGGCTCAGGTGCCGGCCTGGGCATAGCCAGGCGTGGGGGCAGTGTCCAGAAGGGCCCTAGATGGCCCATGTGCCCTTTGCCCGTCACCCCACGGCCCCCGCAGCCTTCTGCAGAGCCCACAGTATCGGTGACGTGTGAGGGGAGCGAACCTCACCCCAGGGCCCCGCGGGGTGCCCCCGGCCTCCCGCCTCCCCGCGGCAGCCACGGGTGACACCGCGGGGCACGGTGACGGGCACAGCAGGGCGCGCCTTGCACCCTCCCGCTTGCGCTCTCCCCCCCGCAGGGTGCAAACGGGGTCGCGCTCGCCCCGGGAGGCTGCAGGGCGGCCGGTGGGGGATGCGACGAGGCCACGGGGGGCGGGACTGGCAGCTCCACCCGGCAGGGCAGGGCAGGGCGGGCAGGGCTGGGGCGGCAGAGCGCGGCCGGGGACTGTCCCGGGCAAGGCAGGGCAGGGCTGCTGGGGGTGGCTCCGCAGCCAGCCCTGCCCTTCAAAGTCCCCAGGCTCCGAGGAGGAAATCGGGGAATATTTCCAGCAGCAGGAGCAGGCGGAGATGTGAAGCTGGCACCGCCGGAGGAGGGACGGCGGGTTTCTCCCTGCCCGCGCAGCGCCGCGGAGGGATGCAGAGGGCGGGGAGGCTGCCAGCGGGGCGGGCCAGCTGCGCGCATCCCCGGGCCGCTCGGTGAGTGTGTGTGTGCGCGCTCCCTCCATCCTTCCCTCCCTCCCTTCCTTCTCCCTCCCGCCCGCCCGCCGCGCCCCGGGGCTCCGCCGCCCGCCCCGCGCCCCGCCGCGATGCCGAGCCGCTGCTGAGCCGGCCCCGGCGCCGCCCGCTCCTGCCCCACGCCAGGCAGGGCCGCGATCGACCGGTCCCCGACCCGGCCCCCCCCGCCCAGCGAGGCGGGTCCCCCGCCCCCCGACCCCGGCTTCTGCCCCGGGGGGACCCCAGTGCCGGGGAGGGACGGGCCCGGGGCCGGTGGGGAGGCGGGAGCAGGATGCTCTCCCCCGCCCCGGGAACGCCTCTTGCAGCCCGGCCGCGGCACCTCGAGGCAGGCGATGGGGCTCGCCCCCCCCTCCGCCGGCTAGTCGCGACGTGTCGCGGCGGGAGGCGCGGCTGCGGCGGGGGTTTGCCTCCCCCCCGCCCAGGGGCCGGGCGCTGCCGGGCATGTGGGGCCGGGGGGCGGCGGGCGTGGGGCCGGAGCAAACCGCCTCCCCCGGGGGGGCTTCCGCGCATCTTCCCCGGGGCGCGGCGGCGGGGGCGCGGTGCCGCCGCCCGGCGCGGGTGTCGGTGCCTCCAGGCAGGGCTGCTTTGCCTCCGGCCCCGGGGAGTCCTGCCTTGAAACCCCAGGCTCCCGAGGGGAGCGGTCGGAGGCACCCGCAGCCGCGATGAAATTCCCACTGCCGTCTCGCGCGGCGTGTGTTGGTAAGGGCCGGCATTAAGCAGCGCTCACCGCGTGGGCTCTGTCTAGGTGGAAGCGTGGCTGGAGCTCCTCCGTCAGCTCGAGTTTAATTCTTTAATCGTAGCCTTGTGGCTTCCCTCCTTGCCAAGCCGTGCTAAGCAACCTCATATTCACCTCCGTCCCCAGGGTGAAAGCAAGCTACCAAAATGCTGTAGAATTGCAGCAAGCACTAGGGAGAGCTGAAGTCTGAAAACGAAAGCTGTAGTAAAACCGCAGGGTCACGGGCATGTGGGTGCGAGTGTTTGATTTCAGGGCTCCTCTTTGCTTGCGCATCGCAGGAAGCTGTTCCTCCGGTCCAGACGTTGGAAATCCGCAAGTCAGGTGATGGAAACGGGGACTGAGAGAAGCTGGGGTTCTCCGTCCACTCTCCCAACACCTGCCTAGGCGTTCGTGTGCTTCTTCTCACCACCACAAAGAGAAGAAAGAGGTGCACTTTTATTTAGAGAAGGGATGCTGGGACACTTGCATGTTGATGTGATGATGGCAGCTGGGGAAAAAGAGCTGTGCTGTGTGTGTTCAGCTGTGGTGGTGGACATCACCAAAGAGAGGCATTTTTGTTCCCTTGCATGCATCTGATAAATGTTTCTTTCTCTCCTTTTCCTTCCGATTGGTTCTTCAATAGCAGCTTTGCCCCTTTTCCAGTGGAGGCATTTCGCCCAAACAGGGAAATCATCTAGCATTTCTAGAGCCATAACCTACCAGCCAAGCCATGAACCTCCACCACTGTCTCCCTAGGAAAGCTGATGAATTGACCGACTCCTTATACCCCACCAGCTCTGTTTCTCTGGAGGCATAAACAACTCCTAAGCCAGTGCTGGGGAGCCGCATTGCCCAAAGATTCCTCTGTACCAGAGATTTGTTCAAGATATTTGGGGAGATTGGGTGTACTCCTTATGCCTAGCATCCCTGGATGCCAACACCAAGTAGCACAGTTTTAAGCTGAGGGTTTTATTTGTTACTTACAGTCTCTGGTTCTCCTGAAATTAAATGCATACGACTCCCAGAGCTGCACTGGAAGTGTTTGGGTGCCAGCTTGTTGCAGTAAGCCACAGATGGCCTTATATGCTTTGGGGAGCCTGAAATGCTATGTTTCTGCCTCGCTAACAGAGCAGAGTGATGCCTTCTCAGGGGCACTCCACCCTTCCAGCAGCAGGGAGGTGGGACAGGTTTGTGAGCTCAGCCTCCCGCACCCTACCATGCACGGAGCAGATTTCTAAAGCCTCAGCTGTACAGTGCAGCAGAGAACAAAACCGCGCTGGCTGTTACCACCCAGTCACAAGAACCTGTCTTGAGAAGGGCCTGAACTGAGTATGTGAGTTGTGGTACCTGCTTCCCCTTGCCTGTTGAGGGTCAGGTAATCTGGGACTGGGCCACAGCCTGTTGCACTGATGCTCTGTTCAGGGCTTTGGTGAAGGTGTCTTCACCTCCTCCTCTTCCAAAGGCTGCAGGCCTGGGTCATTGTCTGATGCATGTCCTGAAAAAGTATTGTAAAGCAGAGAAGCCTCGTGGTTTGGATGCAACTGCAGCCACATTCAGCTGCTTGCAGATAAAAAAGGTTGAAAGCTGTTGGAGGCTACTCCTGAGTGTTGCTAGGTGAATGGTGGAAAAATTATTAGTGCTTTAGCCTTGTTTATTACATCATGTGGAGAACATAAATTAGCCCAGTAAATCGTAGTAGAAAACATCTATCTTTGGGTATGTCAGGAAGACGTTTTCTTGCCCGGTTGGTGCTGTGGGAGGAGCAAGGGTTGGGAGTTGCGTTGGTCCAGCCTCAGGCTCTTCCTACAGTGAAGTCTGAGTCTGTAGATCAGTCCCTGAGAACTGTATGGAACTTGGAGCAGTCACTTGATAAAGGACACTGCTGTGTCAGAGGAGAGCCAAACGTTGGCTTCGGTGTTGCAGATCACACAACTGGTCTCTCAGGAGCTGAGACAGACCCATGCTGAGTGCTGAGAGTGGGCCTTATGTTCTGTGTGTTACTTGTATTTGCTCCATGTGCACAGGAAGAATGAAGCAAACGGGAATCGTAAAACTTTTTGAAGTATGGGAAAGAAAAAAGGGATTTGTAGTTCTCAGAGTATTAGTCCAGTTGGGGTTCTGACTTCTCAGGAAAATCTGAGCAAGAACTTCACAGCTCCAGCAATCTGGAGGCCAGACCATGCATGTTGCTCACACAAGGGTTGAGAGCACACAACATGCCATTGTTCCTGGCTCCTGAATGATAAGTGTAGTAGAGAGGAATGCAATTATTTGTTTGGGTTTTTTTCATTTGGGGAGAAGCAGGGAGTTGTCTGCAGAGATGCGATGAACTAGGATATCCCCCAAAGGCTCTTTACATATTAACCAGGTCACTCAGCACTAGCAAACCTGGGCTACTGACAGGAAGACTTTGACGTTTGATCTCAGTTCCCCTAGGATGTGTCATGTTTTCATGGCAGACCAAACACGTGGCTGCAGGCTCTGCGACCATGTTCAGAAGGGCTTGGGCTTCATCCTGGTCTTGGATCCATCACTCTGGTCAGGGTCTCTGTGCTGTCCTTCATCAAAGACAGGTAGTGTCACCTGTGTCTGCACTGCCTGTTGGTGTCAGTCTGTGCTGTGGGGTGTTGCAGTGGGACGGCAGTGCCTTCTCCCTGGCCTTGTGCCAAGGCCTGCTGAGCCTCTGCCTACTGCCTCTGCTGGTGGCCTTTCCCCCACTAAGCTATTCACTGCTTTCACTATTTTGCCAACAGCCCAGTAACCAGGGGGTGTGCTGGAAACAGGCTGGCCGCGTCCTGTCAGAGCTGCTGCCTGGCCTCCTGGGCCATGCTAGTGTGCCCTCCGCACATCAGCAAGCCTCCTCCTTCCTTTTCTTACTGGCTGTCAGCACGTGCACAGCAAGAAAGAAACAGGGGAAAATGGCTTTCTTAGAAAATTGAGTGTGGTTTTTTTCTGTGCAGACACCAGGGCATTGCTATCATTTCTCTATTGCCTTTAAACTCTCTCTCCCTGGAATCGCAGGGAGGGACGGTGCGTGGGAAGCACCACTTTAGGAGTTGGCAGCCTAGTACAATTGAGGGCCTGGGGAATGGGGTGGGGGGAGGTGGCGACTGCAGGGCCATATGTTGACCAAGAGTCTTGCTCCATTGAGGTGGGAGAGGGCATACATTCTTCCTCATTTTTCTGGGAGAAAGATGAAACTGATTGTACAAATTGCAGTCTGTTCATGTTATCCGTGTGCCTGAAAGGCAGTAAGTATTCGTCTAAACCTCAGCTGCTACAGTCCATGTTCAGGTGTTGGATTGTACAATCTGACTTGCAGAAGATTTCCTGCAGGTCCATGTTTGCCTGGGCACAAGTTTAGGACAGCTCTGCAGCACAAAGTCAGTGTGGTCCTGAAGCTGAGGTGCTGCTTGCAGGCATCCTTCCTTGAAAGAATTTGCTGTATGTACTAGCACACTATGTGGATTATAGAGCTAAAGCCTGTTTGCTATGCCACTGTTTGTTAGTGCTGTGCTTCAGCTAAATCACAGCTATGTAGAATGGTGCAACTGGCCAGCAGATTTGATTCAATAAAGTTCTAAAACTTCACATTTTCCCGTGCTCTGGTGGCCAAGAGATGGCTTTGGTGCCCTTTCTGAAGGTCTTTAGTGCCTCTTCAGCTCTGCCATTCTAGGCTTTATTAATCAGCTTCATAAAACTGAGCAAGATGTGTTTTCCTGGGGCACTAACAACAAAGGTAGGGCAGTGGAGGGGGACACAGAGATGAAAGAAAACTGTGTACAACAGTGTAACTCTGTTATTAGAGGCCTGACTTGCTGGTAAGTCCCAGTAAAATTAGAAAGCACTGGGAGGGCCCTGATCTTCTGGAGACCTTCCTGCAGTTCCCAAAAGGCCCAATTACGTAACATATTGTTTGTTTGCAGCGTCCAGAGACACTTCCACATTCTGCAGTCTGTTGATATCCCCTTTCCCAGAACATACAAAATAGCTGTGTAACTGCTAAAACTGTGCTACTCCTGTGCATTTAAACAAAGATCTCGTTTTGATGCAACCAAAAAGGATGTATGATGGAGAGGAAGTTGGTCCTCCTCTGGAACATTTTATCCCAGTACTGTTTGGTAGCCTCTTGGAGTGATGTTTTGGTGCTCCTTGCTCCTGAAGCACAGCTTGTGTGCTCAGTGGGTGCACGTTGGCAAGTGAAAGAAACAGCATTTAAATGTTTTGCAAAGGGGTTAGCTGGGTTTGCATGACAGATTGTTCCAAGCTGTCTGGGAAAGCCAGATGTCTGACTCGGGTCTCAGCAAGGTCAGTCTCAGTGATGCTGCATGGGTACCTGGGGCTCTGAGACATCAGTGTAGGACAGGGTGCTATGATTTAAAGTGTAAAGAGGGAGCCTTCCCACTGGGGCCATCCTCAGCAAGGTGATTCCAGCCTTGTCTTGCATCTCCATTAATGATTAAAGCTGTCTTGATGAGAACATGGAGAAGATGTGGGGTTGTGGGCTCTTCCTGCCTACCCGTCTACCACAGCTACTGTGATCATAGAAGAGGTTACTGGTTCCTCTAGCAAGTGTATTTTTATCTCCTGACCAAATGCCAAATAATTCAAAAGAAGTACAGCCTCCCATCTTAAAGGAGGAAGCAATCCTTCCACCAGCTGATGGGATCGCCTCTCCTTGCTGTCTTGAAACATCAGGAGGGGCACCTCTTCCAGACGTGACTGCAAAGCGATAGGAAAAGTGTGTGTTCTTTCATGTTCAAAAAGTTTTTCTAGAGATAGCATTGCAACTAGAGATCTGTAACAATCTGCGTTCCAGATGTCTGCACCCACACCCCCCCAAAAAAGTTTTTACTGAGTTAATAAGTCAGCGAGGAAGATGGTATACACAATCATATGGAGAACTGATTACACTGGTATTTCACCTATGCAGTTATACCTGTAAGTGCATGGAGAATCTTATGTCCACAGATCTTGCTGTTCATAACATACAGTTTAGCTGGTTTTACAAAAGGTGTCTGCTGCAAGTTTAGGAAAAGATACTCTTGGTCCACTGAATTTGACTTGTCCAAGACAGCTTTGAATTTCTCTGGAAGCATAAATCTAAGAGCCAAATTGTAACAGGTACACGTCAGCTAAATTCTCAAATATTTTAGGAAAAGTGTCCTCAGAGACCACATAGCCTCCCTCCCAAGAGACCTTAAAAAATGTCAATGTCAGTAGATTGTGGCAGAGGGGGAACCAAGTGGTTAAGTTCCCCTTTTCTTTATCAAAAAACACTGAGTGAGGTATTTCTAAAGAAACAGCAAAAACAAAATCTACTCAGCCCTGAGACCTCTCTAGCTCAGTTTTGCCTCCGTGTCCTGCAGCTTCAGAGGAAAAAAAATGAAACCTCTAGCATTGTCAGCCTTGCAGTAAGATGCAGTGGAAGAGCTGAGAGTCTTCTGATGTGGCAGAAAGACCGCCATAACCCAGACTGAAGCTGAAGCAAACAAATGTTCCCCTTTTCACATTTCGTTGTTGAACATACTCTCTCTCTCTTTGTCCGTCCCGCTTTGTTTGCGTGGGTCAGTGTGCATCCCCTCCCTCACAAGCCCTGGTTTGTGCAGGGTTAATGTCTGGAGGCACAGTGTGAGATATCAAAACAGACCAAACAAAGGTTAAACTCTTATTCAACCTGCTTCCAGTGTCCAGCTTGGTTTTTAGAGAATGTTTTCTCCCCTCGCCACTGGCAGCCTCACCTGGCCCAGTGGAACTTGCAGGCAGTTCAGATACGGCCACCAGGATCTAGGTCTTGGGTCCATCTTATGGAAGGTGGCCCTGGCCATGGCCCACAGCAGGGAGCTGAGCACGTGTTGCACCAGGCTGGGGCATGGTGTGGGTGCCTGTTTCTGTTTCCAGGGGAGTTTTGGGGAGGAGAAGTTCCCTAGGGCTGAAATGTGTCATTGCTTTGGGTCCTGAAAGTTCCCTAGGACTGAAATGTGTCATTGCTTTGGGTCGTCCTCTCTTCAGGGGGGAAGATATAACAGGGTGAGTTGTCTTTTTCTCCTCTTCACTCACACAATGTTTAGTCTTTCCTAAACACTCCTAAAAAGTTAGCCTTATTATCTCCCAGTCATGTGCATCTCTTTTAAACTGCTGTGCTCTTGTCTTGGTTGCACTGGACAATCCCCCCATTTCTGTTAGGAGACAGCAAGGAAATAAGACCACGTGGTGTTCGCAGACCTTCCCCCTTCTCCTGTGCCCAAGTGCCCACAGGCACTTGCAGTTTCCCTGTGCACACAGACTGGCCACCGAGTGTCACAGACATGATGTGTACTGAAAAAATCATTCCCAAGTACCATGCTGGGTCAAAAGCCTGCAAAGCGCATACTCGCAGCTGTGTCTCTGTGTCTCGTGGCTTGATCTGGTCCTCTCTTCCCCAGAGCAGGACCAGCACGTGTGCTCCTGTGCCATGTCATCGTGGTGTTGGGGGACAAGTCCTGCCCGTAGCTTGCTTGGGGAGGGTGAGTACGGAATGCAGTCTGAGCCATTTGCCCAAATAAATCATGAAATCTAGGAACTTGATTTGATGATGTCCCCTGTGGAGGGGATTAGGCAGTGAGGTTGTGTTACTGCATGAAGCAAGTTGTGCCAGCACATCACTGGGGGGAATGGGGGGAGAAGGGTGAGGACAAGAGTGGTTAGCTCTCACTGAAGAGCTGACACAGTTTTTGTCCTTGAAAAACCAATGTGTCCTTATTTGTAATGAGCTGTTGTTGGCGATTTACTGCTGCCAGCTGCATCTCTGTGGTTGATTAAGGGAGCTTGGATCTTAAATATGTAATAACTCTCTGAAAACCATTGAGAGGCAGTTATTAGCTTCATCAGGGCCTGTGAACACATCCACTGTGTACACATCCACTGTGCTCCCTTATGAACAGGCTATCTATTAAATGCATTGTAGTAGTTTATAAAACACAGAATTGTTTTAAGAAATTAAAGCAGCAGCCCTAGTGAAGCTTGTTACACTGAGAATGAGTTATTTTGGACTGAAGCATGGTCTGCAGCTCCTTGCTGGGGAGATGAGAGTCGGGGTTAGGAGAAGCCCTGTCCCCCCTTTTCTTTGCCTGGCATGTGCTTGAGCACTGCTGGCAGCAGCATTAGCACCAGCTGTGATGTGCAGGTCTTGTCAACAGAGCAGGGATCTGTCCCTCTCCAGCCTGTGTGCACAGGATCCTTTACTGTGGCAAATCCTTGAGCATGGAGATGTAAATAGCTGTGCACGGGACCACAATGCAAGTGCTGAGCACAAGTTGAGCATCTGCCTTGGGAACAGACTTCTTTCCTCTGACACTTTACCCCCAGGTTTGACCTGAGTGGATGGCACTCAGTTTTCATCCGGCAGCAGAGCTGCATTTGTGGGCTTAAAACAAGGGTGATATAGAACAAAAAGCAGACAGCTGACCACAGCCAGCATCTGTGCAGATGGGCAGAGAAACATCTGCTGTCATCCAAAGACAGAGAGGAGAAGCTGGACCTGGCAGACAACTGGCTGAGTCAGAAACAGACCCTCCCCGGGGGCAGCGGCTGGGCCCAGAGGCATCATCCCATATGCTGCAGGCGGATGGAGTGCTGTCGGCAGACTCCCTGCCAGTGGGGAGATGTGATGTCACTCTGCCCTTGGCAGGCCGGTGTACCAGAGCTGATCCACAGTCTTCCATGTCTGGACCTGCCTTGTGTGTGTCCCTACTGGCTTTGCTCACATCGGGGACAAAACTGCATGTTCACTAGCAAGGACATGCACATCACTGCCATGCAAGGGGAAAGATACCTATGCTGTGCCTTGTCTCTGCTCCTTCTGCTGTTCTCCAGCACCACAGGACAACAAAAATAATATAAATGAAGTCAGTATTAATGCCCCAGGCACAAATGATCCTACCATGGGGGAAAGGGAGGGAAGTGTAACAGGAGACTTACCCGACTTGTGAGCTCTCCAGTGACCTGGAACTCAGAACGAATCATCCAAAAACCCTGAAAATGGGTCAGTTTAGTAGGGAGGGTTGTAACAGAGCAGAGTGGGAGTGTTGGGTCAGAGTCAGGCTGAACACGAACTGGATGGGAATTAGAGGGGAGGGACATGTCCTGTCCATGCGTCAGCAATGCAGAGTGAGAAGGGGAAGGGAGCTGAACAACAGATTGCATCAAGAGGCAGGTCCCTCTGTGGACGTCTGTGTTCATGAGGCCTGCAGGTGTAGGACAGAGGTAATGTAACCTACCTGTCCTTGGACCCAGCGAGCATACTGAAATCTAGCTTTGTGATGTTAGAGAATGCCTGAGGGGCTCTTAGAGCTGCTAGCAGTCCTGGAAGGTTTCCTGGGCAATAGGTGAGATCTGCAGGCAAGCTTGGGACTTGTCTTCAAAGGCAGCTCAGCCAGATCAGGTCTGCTTCTGTACCTGAAAGAGCTTAGAATAAATCAACACGTTATTTATATGAGGTAAGTGCCTCAGACTTAACAAGGATATGAATAACAGCCAGCATATATTTGTCAAGAACAAATCTTCTGGAGCCAACCTAATTTCATTTTATGCCAGCCTTTGGGGTAAGGGAGAAGCATTGGTTGTCATATCACTCAACTTCAGAAGGGCTTTTAATGTTGCTTTGTCCAGTACTGTCATAAGGAAGCAGTGGCTAAATGGGCCACTGGGGTGATGGGGTCAAACTTGTCTGGAAAGAGAAATGTGGCACTGGATGGGGGTGAAGAGGTGTTTCGCAGGTGCTTGTCCTGAACTGGAGCTTGTTGGGTGTGGAAAAGAGAAGTTTGGTGTTGAAACTTGCAGATAGAAAGAGTGGAGAGGCTGGAAGTGTTCTTGAAGGTAGAATAGAGATTTACAGAGATGGGCTGGGAAATAGCCTGAGAAGAAGCAAGACACTGTAAAGTGCTTGTGCAAGGATAGTCATAAGTACAAAATCAAGTGGGAGGGGAACAACTGAGTCAGGAGGTGCCACTGTGAGCCAGCAGCCAAATCTGAGCTCACGTCATGCTCTTGCAATGAATGAGACAGACATCGTCCTGAAGATATTAATGAGGAGTGCAGCCATCCTTGTGCTCTCTCTGCCCAGCTGTGTCCAGCTCTGAGCACTCAGCTCCAGAAGAAGTTGAGAGGAGTTGGAAAGCACGGAAAGTGACTGGTGGTGTGAGAAACGTCACGCAAGTTGAAAGACTATGAGAGCTGGGACTGTTTAAGTTAGAAAGACACAGGTGTGGAGAAGGTCTACGCCTTGAGCTACGTAAAGGGTAATGGAAATTCTCTGTGTCTGCAGGGTCTCAAGGAAGCAACAGAGGCAATTCAGATTAGACAGGAGGGAAAATTTCCTCCTAGACTGGTCCTCAGGAGTAGCATGGGTGAACTCTGTCAACAGCAGAGGACAGCTTAGACACACTGCTCAAAAATTTACTGAAGATATCAGATGTATTGGCTCTTTTAGAACAGGATTGGGTCAGATGAGGTCTTGGGAACTCTTCCTCTCCTGTTGTTATGTGCTGGCCAGGCAAGAGCATTCATCATGTGAGTTGCACTTCAGTTGGGTGGCCTCTGTCCTGCATGGTCTTCTGCTGCGAATGTGTGATGGGGTAGCATGCAAAGCAACCTACAGATGGAGCAGAAAGACCAAATGCGTACATACACATGCCACTTTCAGAGCTTCCCTGTGGCCACCTGATCTGGGCTCTTTGCTCACAATGAATATCTGGGACAGGGACAGTGCTCACCTGCTGTCTGTCTCCTGTGCTAGTAATTAGATGCAATCCAGGCTTCCCTGCAAGGAGAGCCCTGTCCCCATGGGGGAAGAAGCAAGGCTGCACAGATTAAGGAAGCTGATTAGAAGGGAAGGGAGCATTGGTACTGAAGCCCCAACAGTAAATCTAGATAAGGGAGCAGTATTTAATTATATACAATTAAAACACTGCATCTCAGCCCCCTGAGAACTGGCAGCCTTGGAAAGCCCCCCCAAAGGTGCTAGTGAACAGATCTGAAGGCAGCAGTGGGCTAAGGGCTGTGCTTATTAAACCTCACCTGGGAAACACATCTGAAGAGAAGAGCTAGGCCAATTCCCTTGGAATCCACCAGCTCCTTTATTTCTGTGTGGTGCCCTTCTCTCTCCCAGAGCAGGTAATGGGAGCCCAAAGCTCTGTCACTGAAAGGTGGATTGCTCTGGTTTTCCATGCAGCTGGTCACAGACCATTGTAGACACCTATGCAAGGAGAGGCTATCCTGAAAACATAGGGGAAATTAGAGAGGGTTGTAAATACTTGGCCTGAGAAAGAGAAACAGTCTTTGTGTCCTTCCCTCCCAAGGCACAGAAGACAAAGCCCCTGCCCCTGTGCCTGCCAGACAGGGGCCTTCTGGTATCTTTAAGGAGCGCCATGCTGATATTTCCCTTTGCTCCACAATCCCTCCAAGTTACCTTAGGTTATTTTCCCACAGACCACCAGTCACTTTCCGTGCTTTCCCAAGCTTGCTCTAGCCACTAAAGCAACTACTTCCCCTCCCTGCTCCTCTGCCACAGTACATATGTAGCCACTGACCTCTGGTCCTTTAGCCTGCCCCCTCCAAGCCAGGAGGTCAGTTTGATTTCACTGTGAAGTGCCCACTGCCTTGAGTTTAAATAATCACTGTTGCACTCTGTGCCAGCTGAGCCAGCAAGCTTTGTGGACTGCAGCAGTAGCTTTTATCCCATAGCTACTTCTGGGTGTTAATGTGGTAAAACCATGATGAGGGAAAGCTTGAACGGATTCATATCATCTGGCAGAGTAGAACTGCAGAACCAGCCTGAAGTTTTCCAAAATTCTTGCTCCTCAGCAACTTCAGACCCGTAAGGAAGCTTTAGCTCCGCCTTGGATGCCAAAGGAGGTGGCCCCTGTTTTACTTTGTAAATATAAAGTGCCAGAGGTCTTCTACCTCCCGAAGGCAGCAACTTTGAAAAGTGCAAGCAAAACGCTAGAGCTCCTTTTCCTGCATCCTCATCTCCTGGTATTCTTGTTTTGCCTGGTCTTTGCCCAGAATTTCTTCTAGGTCCAGGCACAGAATCCACGAGTCACATCTGCGATGCTGTCACAAACAGCTTCTGTGGTGATTCCAATGCTTAAAATGTTTCAGGACCTGAAAGTGATGCCAGTGCCATGGAGGTTTATTTTATTTGCCTGAGCCTTTCTGGTGATGTTTTCCTCTGCTGTGCCAAGAGCTAAAGCCTCAGGGGGTTCTTCACTCGTTGTGTTTTAGGTGAAAATTAAATTTTGTGTTGAATCCTGGAGCTCCAAGAGTTGGGGTTTTAAGAAAAATGCTGACTAGCATCTAGAGTGCCCTGTCTGGCCCTCGGTGTGCCAGGGGAGAATTTGCTGTGCTTTGGGGGGTGAATGGCTCTCTGTTGTCAATCCTGCAGACCTGGAAGGGAATGTGTGAGGCTCAAGTTGCTTCTCAATTGAAGTCTTCCTAGACCTAGTAGGAATGAGCAGGTTGGTCTCTTGCAAATATACAAACAGATTTCTACAAAGCACTTGCTAATGAACCAAAACAGTAGTTTGTCCTTTCGGTGGTTTGTGGGGAGTCAGTAGAAGACTCAACCTGGGGAGCTCATTACACTGCTGAAATAGCGCATTTTTAGTGGAGACGCTGGGAAGCTGTTCGATGCTGGGTGAGAGGCTTGGCAGCGCTGGGAGGAAACCTATGAGAGGAGGCGTCTGTCTCCTCCACAGGCGTGAGCATGGGGCTGGCTTGCAACAGCAGGGCAAGGCAGCCAGGCCACACAGGAGGCGCCGATTTCTACCCCCAGTGGCTGGCTTACAAGCACGCTGATATCAGGCTGGGGTTGCAGGTGCAACGTGGAGGAGAGCAGAGTCCAGCACCGGTGAGAAGGGAGAGCCACAGCAGCCTACTGGGACACTTAGCCACGCACATGGGATAAAACAGAGACTTCTGGAAAACACAGTCAGCCTTTCAGGACTTAAAACTCAGGCACTTAATCCTGTACATCAAAGGGAGTGTGGCACTGCTAGGCCACTGCTCTGCTTCATGGGCACAGCACATTTGTTGCCTTCAGCTATTGCACAGCTCAGCTACAAAGCTAATTCATACCACTGCCCCTTCCTCTTGGTGTGGGTAGATGGACTTACGCAGCAGCTGTAGCCATCTCCAAAAGGGATGGATATACCTAAAGGTTGCAAATGCCTATGCCTCAGCAACCAGAATATGTGACTGACCAGGGAAGTGCATCTATGGGGATGGGGCAGGATAAGGTACAAGAGAGGTGAATGCATGATGAAAATTGGGAAAGGACGAGTGGAAGGAAAAATGAAGGAGGGGCCAAAATCACAAGGGTTCATATGAGTGCTTCCTCTCAGCTGCTGGTGAGCACTTCCAGAGCTGCAACGTGGTCAGGGTCATGTGCAGAGGCCCCTAGTCCCATCAAAGCTTAGAGCAAGGTTGCACTGCTCAAGTTTGCAACAGCTAATTGGAAAAAGCCGTTTGGCTCTTGCTACAGAATGAGTTTGCCATCCATGTCTTAAATGCATTGAGCTGATATTGCACAAGTTTCAGCCTCAGTGTGCTTGCAGGGAGAGCCCTGGCTTGGCACTGGACAGCAAAGCTAAAAGTAATGAGGACAAGAGAATTCTTCTAGCTTTGCCAAGAAAAATCACTGTGAATGACAAAGGTAGAACTAAATTGGTCTGAATTTTCCTGCTATTGGTCAGCATTTTGGTGCCAAGGTAGTCACACTCTGTGTGAATGGGTACATGCATGTGAGAGAGGGAAAGAAAAAAGGTAATATGAAGAGCTTCATATTTCATATTACGTTAATCCCTTCCCTCCCAGCTAGAGCAGATATTTAAAATTTGTTTGCTGTGCATAAGGGCAAATGTACTGATCTATGTGAACATCATTTAATTAGGGAAGAAAGCTTTACCTTTCAGGAGAGTTGCAACTGGATAAATTAGTTTGGAAGTCTGAAGACATCAATTGTTGTTTGGGGTTGTGGGGCTTTTTAAAAATTTATTCCTTCACAGAAAATTCAAGTTGCATTTTGAACCAAACTTTTCTTTATTAACTCTGGAAACTTAAGCAGGGGATGGATTTCAGGCCAAGTGTTTTGAAAACCCCTGCTAACAGCAACTGTAGGTGAAGGTGAAGGAACAACACTTCAGCATCTCAACTTCTCTGTGAAAGCCAGTACATTGAAAAGGTACTTTCAGCCAAATCAAGTCAGGGAATTTGTGCAACAGCTCTTTGCAAGTAGGGGTTTGCTTCTAGCACCCTAGTTATGTGGCAGAAAATCCTGCAAAGGAGCAGGTGGGAGTCGCAAAGCCACGTGCCAGCTTTGGACCCAGAGCTCAGCATGATGGTGATCTCCACCAGCAACCACGGGGAGTAGGTTGTAGTGTCTGCCCTCCAGTCCTTGCTGGGGTAGAGCACCCTTGGATTTGTGGCATGAGTTTTATTCATTTATCTTCTTTTGAGCTTAGGCACATGCACTAATTAGAGGAAAACTGGTGAGCTCTGCTAACACATTTGATCATGGGTAGCTTTAGGCTTGCATTTGGGTTACTAAAAATGAAGTAAAATGATGTTCCTCTTGCACTAGTTATTGTGAACAGCCTTGATGTGACAGCAGTTATCTTCCCCACGTGACTGCACTAATGACTTCGAACACAGCAAGGACAGTGTGACATTAACACAATAGAGTGGTTTGAAGCTACTGTATGAAAAGGGGAGGCTGAGACAGGCTAGTTTTTGGCAAGCTTGTAACAAACTTGGGACTAACTGGCTGAGTGTAAACCCTTGGGAGGCTGGAAGCCAGAACATGTTCTGACCCATGAGGGGAAGCCCTTCCTGCATGGACATCCTCCTGGGGCGGGGGGGGCCATGCTGCAGGGTGAGCAAAGTGGGTCTGGAGACGTCAGCACAAGCATTGCTCTCTCCTGCTCCTCCCTTGGCTTCTCCATCAGTCCCATTACAAAAGAGGTCATGCAGCCCCAGCGCTTACAAGTGAGGGGGAACCAGTGTAAGGATTTCTCTTCAGGTTTTGCCAGGAGAGGAAAAACCCAGGAGGGTCAAACCCTCCCAGGAAGACCCAGCTCATATCTACTGAGGATCTTCTCCGCCAACAAAGTTTTCTTCATTGCTCTGCTGGCTGCAGGCAGATTTTGGTCAAGATGAAGGCCATTGATTTTAAAACATAAGTGATAGGCTTTAGAGAAAGGCTTAATCTCACAGCTGGTCTAAACTACAACTACTACATAGCTATGTATGTCAAAGCTACTAGAGATGGCCTGTAAAGGTCATTTGGCTTACCTCCCTGTGTGACAGAGGTTGTACAGGCTTGTTGCTTGTCATTCCTACAAGAACTGGGCCTGGGGAAATGTTTGATTGAGGGTTTCACCTCAGAAGTACCTCACTGCGTTTTCTTCTCTCAGTGAAAATGAGGAAAATGGGAAATTCTATAGAAGTGTACCTGGTTTTCGTTTAAAAAGCTGGAGGAGGGGAAACCATATAGATTTTTAGAGAGGCTTGGCTTGTTTTTTAGAGAAAACACCTGGGACAAAATAAAATGTCACCCTTGCCTACTTCAGTCCTTGATGACAGAAATCCACATGGCAATGCTAATGCAGAGTGATCTGCAGAGATTTACTGTGCTGAGAAGGCCCAGGGCCATGATCCTGCTGTAGAGGTGCAGTCCCACTGGCTGAGGTTCAGTTCTGAGGGAGGTGGAGGTTTGTTTGCCTACTGTGACAGTGAAAATGGCTCACTTCTCTTGAGCTGCAGAGCAAAATTACCTTCAATTTCTTCTTCTGTCGCCCTGTGCCCTGTAGCAGTGCTCTCAAAAGGTGGTTGCTATGCAGGCATAAATAAAATTCAGCATTCACGGGGACTACACATACCTGGAGCCATAACAGAAACCTTAATGAGTTAAATCAGAGCTTTTATTAGCTAATTTCTCATTGTCGACCAGTTTCTCGCATCTCTGTAGATAATTGCTGTGGTGGAGAATATTCTTGCCTTCTGGAAGCTGGCTACCTTTTGAAATGCTCCCATCAGAGATACATTTTTCAGGCTTGTACTTCCTGCTTCTCATTATCTTGTCAATGCGAGCTTTCTTTGCACTAACTCCACTGAGTGGAGGAAGGAGAATGTATTGGCAGGGAATGAGAGGCAGGTTTGTCTTTGTGCTGTGGATGTGGGCACTGAGGCCTCAGGAGCAGCTCCTGTTGGGTGAAGGAAGAATAATTCCCCTTTCTGCCAGAAGAGTTGCAAGGGTGGCTGCAGCCTGGTAGAGGGAAGCCAGCTCAGCCACAGCTGTGGCTAAAAATGACTTGAAGCGGGAGGGTTAAGCATCTGGCCACTCCTGCTGTTGGTAAGGCTCCACAGCTTTTCTTTCAGCAAAGGAGCTCTTTTCATATCTCAAAGCTACTGGCTGCAAAGGCAGCACGTTTTTAAAGTCTAGAGGAGTATAAAAGACTGCAGATAAACCTGAAGAGTCTTCCCCAGTAGCTAAACCCCTGGGTTATATCTGTTGAAATTGTTGAGAGAAGATCCAACAAATATTTGTAACACTGGGATTTCTACTGGGGATGCTGCATACTCACCAGAAAGAGTGCCTGTGGCTCTTGCCTGTCAGCTAGGGATTGTAATTGGCTGGGCAGCAACTGCATGAGTCTGCATGCAAATACTGTTGCTCTCTTTTGGGGTTTGGTCCTTTTCCTTTCCAGCCTTGTGGCTGGACACATCTAGCAGATATGCATTCCTTTTCAGATCTGTCCATCCCCATTTCCTATCTGGTGTTTGAGAGCACCATGTGTTGGGTTGTGGCATGCAGGCAGGGAGCAATGCGGACCGGTGGTCAGAGGCAGCCAGGCTTCTGAGGCATGGAGAATGAAGACTGACAGCAAAGTGGCGCTGGAGCACATGAGGAAGCTGGTGTTATAATCAGACGAAGCCAATTTTCATTTAAAAAAAAGATATTTTTATTTGGGTTCAATCAATTTTGGGTGAGAGGCAATAGGCAAAGCAGCGCTGGGTGCATGGAGAGCCGCAGCTCTGCCACACGCACCCCGAATTTCAAAAAACCCCGCGTTCTTATACTCTTGTGTCATCATCTTTAACCAGTCTTTCTCATCAGATGATTGTCCTGCTCTTTTTCATTGGATCATTTGGGTTGCTGGGGTGCATGTCCTCCTCCTATTGGGTCTTTTGAAAGTTTCGAAACCTTGGTCTCTTGGCGCGCTTTTCTCCTATTGGATTTTTTTTTTTTTTTTTAAAGCCTCATGATCTCATCCTTTTGGCGGGCTTTTTTTTTTTTTTTTCTCTCAAACAGAAATTACTTATCAGTTCTTGGTGGAGTTTTTTTTAAGGCATAGTTACATTGTTCCCATCTAATGTTAGGTGGGGTTTCGGAGACACGGTTACATTGTTCCAATCTGAATGGCCCATTTTACATTTAATTGTCTAACATTTACAGGTCGTTCAAGTGTACCATACCCGCCTTGCCCAGCCCAGCAGATTAGTTACAATAGTTTTTATTACAACACCCACCCTGCTTAACTTAGCAAATTAGTTACAATAAATTATTACAATCCCCCTTTTTTTTTTTTTTTTTTTTTTTTTTTATACCCTAATTTGCTGGTTAAGCTTTAAAATAGCTTCTCTAGTAGCCTCTAAAAGGGCCGTATCTTCTGGTTCAGTCTCTAGTTGGTGTTCTTCTTGTTGGGCTAAACCAGTCTATTGTTGCCTTAACATCATGAGTTGGACAGCTTCAATCCTGTTCTTAACAAGGTTAATTAATTTGTTCAAGATACAAAGTCCAAAAGTGAGAATTAATAACAGAATAATCAGGGATCCAGTTAAGGTTGTTTTTATCTCCTAAAGGACTGAAAACTTCATTCAAAATTATCATTTACCTGTATATTGCAATACCAGGATCCCATATCATTTTTCCATACACAGGTTCGATTATAAAAGCTATTTCTGTATAATTTAGCATGTTCAGTTTTATTTTTATCTGACCAAAATCCCTTGAATCCTTTGCTATGTCCCTGTTCATTAAGCCATAACCATATATAAATACCTCTGTCTTTGTTGATCAATTTATGTGTAAGTGTCCACTGGCACTTACTCTCCCCTACATCAGTTCCTCCTTTCTGAGTTTGGTTCACACAAAATCTGCCCTGATTTGGAAACTGGATTGGCCATGTTCCGTTTTCTTCCCAGACAGTGTTGTTAATATCACTGTAATTACTCACAATCTGCGATGGAGTAAGGGGTACAGAGACCCACGGCCAGCTGGACAGTCCTAAAGGTCCTCCACAGACCCAACAGTGGCTTAGATTGAAAGTTCTGCTTATTGTCTTGGCTAATAAAACAAACTCATTATCTTCAAGGGGACCATATGGAGTACTTCGATTTTCTGTATTCATTACAGGGCTGATACATATAATTAGGAGAAAAAGGAAACCACTATAGTGAGGTCCGGTATGGCACATTTTTCTGTTTGTCCCTAGACCCATTGGGTTGCTGCCAACGGCCGGGTGTTTATCTTCTTAACAGCAAAAATAGAGGCCAACCCGGTCTTGCCCTCACTTCGAATTTATTTTTAGTCTTCTCCTTTTTGTAACTCTTATTCAATTTCTTATTCAACTATATACAACGGCTTATACACTTATTTATAAAGCAGACACCACAACTTATTATAACAAACATTCAGGATTTTACAAAACTTCATAAGAAATACCTTAAATGTTCTGGTTACCCATATAGAGTCCTTTAATTATTCAGTTAGTCTTAATCGGTCCATCCCTTTGTTGATTCCGCTGCATTCGAAGCTTTAGGTCTCCCGGCGTTGATTCAATCTTCCACTGAGGCTCTTCTGTAACAGGTCCTTTTACCCTGGAAACTCGAGTCCACCCTCTCTCAGCAGTTCTTACAGCAGTTTTTGTGGTTAACAGTACTCGGAATGGTCCTTCTTATCCATGAGATAAGCTTTCCTCCTTCCAGGTTTTAATCATTACTTCATCTCCTGGTTGTATTTTGTGTACTGCAAATCCTAAAGGAGGTGTCTGGGCTAATATGATCCGAATTAAATGCTCTTAGAATTCCAAATCGTGGTAGAATTTGTTCCAGTACTGTTTTGGTTACTGACTGAGCAGTCGCTCTGGTGGTAGGGAAGGCTTCTACCCAGTGAGTTAATTGATCTACCATTACCAGCAAATATTTATATCTCCCAACTTTTGGTGGTTCTGTGAAATCTATCTGGACCCTCTCAAAAGGTTGATAAGCTGTTTTCCTTCCACCAGCTGCGGTCTGTCTCATAGTTCTTTTATTAATCTTTTAACATGTTAAACAACCGTATGTAGTTTGTTTTGCAATTTCATATATTCCAATGCAGCCAAAATATCTCAAGAAATGATCACTCAATGCCCTAGTGCCCCAAGGACTTCATTTTCTACAATTTGTAATTTAGATTTTGAAACCTTTAATTTTTTATTTTTTTTTTTTTTTTTTTACAAAGTTCAGCAGTTCTATAGTCCCCATCCTGACATCATTCTCAGTTTGTCCAGCTATTAATAAATCATCTACATATTGTAAAAGCTTTATTTTTGAGGATGGCTTGAACGTCTGCAGTACCTTTTTTTTTTTTTTTTTTTTTTTTTTTTTAATGCCTGCCCAAAAAGGTTAGGCGATTCTGTAAACCCTTGGGGAAGCACTGTCCATCTGAGTTGTTGTTTTCTATTATTAGATGGATCTTCCCATTCAAATGCAAAATAGTCTCTGTTCCCCTTGTCCAGGGGGGCAGGACCAAAATGCATCCTTTAAGTCAACTACACTGTACCAAATATAGTTAGGGGTAGTTGGTTAAGCAGCATCTAGGGGTTTCCTACCACAGGGAAACGAGCCACAGTTTGCTGATTTACAGCCCTGAAATCTTGCACCAATCTGTAAGATCTATCTGATTTTAAAACCGGTAAAATAGATATATTATATGGAGACATACAAGGTTCCAATGTACCTTTACTTAATAATTCGTCTGTAATTGGTTTCAGCCCCTCTCGACCCTTTAGGGGAATGGGGTATTGTTTTATCTGAATTGGTGTCTCCGGATCAGTTATATCAATTTTAATAGGCTTTATTTTAAGCTTTCCAATCTCTCCTTTTGTATATCAGACTTTAGGATTTATCTGTTGCTCGTCTTTTCCCATTAATGTATATTTTTTAAAATTTTTCTTGTACTATTATTTTTTAAATTTCAGCTTCTGGTAGCAATAATAAATCCCCTGGGAATATTTTTTACAGTTGATTTTTTTTTTTTTCCGCACCCCTATTTGCTAAAAATCCAAACTCTTCTCTCTGGGGCTTCATTTTATTTTTATCAAGCACTCCTTTGACGTCTTTGTCCCCAGAAAACAGAGCTCCCGACTCCGTTATTCTTCTTTAAACATCCTTTTATCCTGCTCCTGCTCTCTACAGTTCTGCTGTAAATGTCCCTTCTTTCCACAACAATAGCATGCTAATTCGTTTCCTCTAATTACTGCCCCTTGCTTTTCACCACCCAAAGCTCCAGGTAAATCCATTAGAATGAGATCTCAGTGGTTTCTCTGACTGCTGCAAATATTTTCGCCTTTGCTTTCTGCTTTTACACTTTCTGAGTTTCTTTTAATAGCTCCTGCAGACTCCGGTCCTGCCAACTGTATACTTTTTCTTTTTCCTGATGGCACCTCACGAATTGGCTACGAATTGAGTGGGTTTGGTTTTTTTGGTTTGTGGGTGGTTTTTTTTTTTTTGGTGGTTGGGGTGTGTGTTTTTTTTTTTTTTTTTGTGTTTTTTTTTTTTTTTTTTTTTTTAATAAAGCCTCTCCCACGGGGCGTGTCGGCTCTACCCCCGAATACATTTGTAAATTCTTTCTTAATCTTTCCAGCCAATCAGTGGGTGGTTCATCTCTCCCTTGATGTTCGCTAAAGACTATATTAAAGTTTTGCCCCCGAGGAACTGCTTCTCTAATGCCGGCCACTGTTAAATTTCTGAGGTCCCTCATATTCTGTGGGCCCTGTTCTTGGTGACCCCAGTTAGGGCGGACACTGGGCCAGTTCTGATCTGCCGGCGGCCCCGCTTGGTTTTGCAGTTCCCACAAACACATTCCGGCTGGTCTAATCATTTGCCTTTCCTTGGTCGTAAATAAAATGCTTAAAATGGACTGTACTTCTTCCCAGGTGTAAGTATTGGGACCTAAAAATTGATCTAACCTCTCAGCTACTCCGAGAGGATCATCTAATAGTCTTTTTTTCTTTTCTTTTCTTTTCTTTTTTTTTTTTTTTAAATTTCGTCCACCGGAGGTGTTGAACGGGACTGCCACAAATCCGATGCCTCCTTGGTTGCCTCCGAGGGGCACCTCCCGTGAGGGATAAAGACGCTCCCTCAGTTACGGCAGTTTTACCTCTTGTACATGCAGCCGGAGGCAGAAGGGGAACCGCCGGGGCCGTCAAAGCTGCCGGGGCCGGATAATTAAAGTATGGAGGCGGCCAGTTATCTAGCAGTTCCCATTCATCATCTTTCTCTATCCCTTCCTTGTTCTTATCCCCTTTTTCTTCAGATTTTTCATCCTTTTTTTAGTGTAAGTACTGAAGCTGGATAAGGACGTGAAGTCCTGATCCACAATTTTGCATAATCGCTTTCTTATCAACTAAAAGGTTTTCTTGAGTAAACATATGTACTGAAAGCCTGGCAAATCCAGTCTTCAAAAGATCCAAAAATAGGCCAGAAGACAGGTGAGTTTAAAGGTTTCTTCGGCCATTCAATCACACAGTATTGGACTAATTTTAATTTACTTTTTCCTTTTCTAGGACAACTTTCATACCAATTTCTAATCATTATGCCTAATGGACTATCTGGTGGTATATCCAGTAATTTACTTTTTTTTTTTTTTTCTGGTCCCGGGTTTTTGATTCCTTTTGACCCATCTAGGGGTTTTACTGTGGCAACTCCTACAGCCCTTATAGGGGGTTGGATCCAGGGAGTTCCTTTGGGAATTTTCTAAGGCAATTCCTCTCGCCTTGGGAATTTTCTACGGCAATTCCTCTCGCCCTTGTAGTGGGTGAGATCGAGGGAGTTGAATCTCCTACCCACCCACATATCTCCTGGGAATTTTCTATGGCAATTCCTCTCACCTTGGGAAATTTCTACGGCAATTCCTCTTGCCCCTGGTTACCAGTAAGAGTGTCTTGCGGGGGGCTGAACCCTTTACCCACCCACGTACCCCTAGAACCCGTGCTCCCACCCACAAGTCCTATAGGATCCGCTTCGGTCCTTCACCGGCCAAATCCCTCGCGGGAGTTTGGGACCACGGTTAGAAGACCTCCACACTCGATTCGGAACTCAAATCCTGGCTCCAAAACTACTTTCATTTCCAGAATGAGGTTCCGTCTCAATCACACTCTCACACACAAGCAACCGAATCCCACCCAACCGAACAGTATGCCTTATGACTCCGTCGTCTTCGTTCGGGTCTTCGTGCACCAGAATTACGGGTATTAATACTGCAGTCTTTCCTTTGGAGCTCCAATTCCTTTGACTATTGCTTCTCTTTTGTCCGTTGATCTCTGGAGACTGACCCAGACTGCTACTTTCGAGCCACAATCTGTGGGGGGCCCCTCGAGAAGCCACAGTCCAGGAAAGCACACAGAGATCACGTCGGGGTCACCAAATTGTTATGATCAGACAAAGCCAATTTTTATAAAAATATATATATTTTTATTTGGGTTCAATCTATTTAGGGTGGGAAGCAAGAGGCAAAGCAGCGCTGGGTGCATGGAGAGCCGCAACTCTGCCACATGCACACCGAGTTAAAAAAAACAGAGGTTTTTTTATACTTCTGTGCCACCGTCTTTAACCAATCCTCTCTCATCACATGATTGTCCTGCTTTTTCTCCATTGGGTCCTTTGAGATGCTTGAGTCTTTGTCCCCCTCCTATGGGGTCTTTTGGAAGTCTCGAAGCCTTGGTCTCCTGGTGCGCTTTTCTCCTACTGGATCTTTTAAAAGCCTCATGATCCCATCTTTTGGCGGCTTTTCTTCAAACAGCAGTTACAGGTTATCTCTAGGTGGGGGGGTGTTCCGAGAAGCGGTTACCTATCAGCTCTAGGTGATGAGGTTTCCGAGAAGGAGTTACATTTTTCCAACCGAATGGGATACTTTATATTTTATCCATATATATTCAAACATTCATTGTAATATAGGTTATAGTAACTGCAAATCATTTCAACACCCACACAGGGTACCATATTCTATTTTTACAATACTTTAGACAGCAGGATAGTGTGGTTTTACAGATTTACAGATCATTCAAACCTATCATACCCGCCTTGCTTAACTTAGCAAATTAGTTACAATAGTTTATTACAGGACTCCGATGAGGAAGCACAAGATGAGTTGTTTCCTCCACAAAGACCGAATGAGCAGAAAGCCCCTCAGGCAGTGCCCCCTCCACCTCCCATCGTGGAGCCCTCTGTTCCACCAGCTCCCTCTGATGAGGAAAAAGCCCTGCGCACTTTGCTTATCTGGTGCAAAAGGAATGGGGTCCCTGCTGATGCACGGTCTGCTTTTGATCTCGAAACATGGAAAGGGGCAGGGAGCGCCTTATTCGAGGCGGCCGTAAGGAAGAACACCATCGCTGTGTCATCTTCAACTGCATGGCGACTGGTACATCAACCCCTGAAACAGTTAAAAAGTGATGGGACTGCCGCGGCAGCTGCAGCCGATGCCAGGTCACCTAGTGGGTCCGGTTCTCGGACGGATCCTACAGTTGTAGCTGAAACACCTCCAGAAAAGCCGCCAGCCCCTTCCACACATCCACTACCTGCTGATAAGACGGCATTTCCCTGTTATTAAAGAACTACAGAAAAGCATTAATGAGGACGGACTTAAAAACTCATTTACTGGAAGCGATGGCTCACGGCTGTACTCAGCATTCCAGCCCCCCCGCCGCGGGGCGGCCGCCTGCGGCCTCTGGCCCCGGCTCTCGGCGCCCACCCCCCCCCGAACCCCAAAAGCGGCGGTTTGTCCAGCAGGTGTGACGCTGCGATGCACCGTCCCTTGTCTGTCAGCACCACATCATCAACAAGCAATGGCTTTTTATATTCTTAACGGTGTTTTGCTGTTTGTAGTATTTGTCATTTCATGTTGTGTGAGTGACAAGTGTAAGAGGCCTCTGCGTGTGGTTGTGTGATTGTTGTGCGTGTGTGAGGCGCAGCCCAGCTGCAGCTGCGCAGGGCGGAGTCCTCTGGCCCGAAGCGGCCGGAGAGGAACGGAGAGCAGGGCAGGCTCTGTACGGGGGGAGTGCAGGACGAGTGAACATTGCTAGTGCAGAGCCCTAGTGCCCGCCCGCTGGGTCGCGGGTGCTGCCTGTTTATTCATGCTCAGTGTTTTAAGTGTCACAGGTGAAATACCTCTTCTAGTAGGAGGCAGTAATTCTGTGTTCATTGTTGTCTTGAATTTAGGTGTGTACTCTGTGGGCAGAGTGCACCTCTGTACCATCTACCTGAGGGGGATATTGTCAGTTTACTTGGGTAGCATTTTAAATTAATTGTGCATGTGAGGATTATTGATGCTGATTTTACTGGATAAATCTGTGCTCTGATTTCTACTCCTTACCCACCAGTAACCATTCCAAAAAGCACTTGCATTGCTCAACTTGTACCTTTTTTGAGTTGTGTTCCTAAGACAGAAAAACAGTTGTGACATGATGGAGGATTCAACTCCACAGGACCTTTGCAAGTCTTTTAGTCACAGACTGTTTCATCATCAAGACCGCAGATGACCTGTACACTCTCCAACAGAAGAGAATTGCCAGCGACAGTAACGCTTACCGGACTTCTGGACACAGGAGCTGATGTAACTATTATATCTCATTACTCCTGGCCAACGGAAAATATGGATATGGGAGTAGCAGGACCCTGAGGGTCAACAGGTCACTGTCAAATCCCATATGATGACAGCCCCGCCCGCCCCCCCCCTCCCCGAATCTGTGGGGAAGGGACTGCTTGTTACAGTAAGGTGTGAAGATTACTACAGATTTTTAATGGGGGTCACTGTTCTGCAGGGCATTAAACAGCCTACACTGAAATTAACCTGGTTAACAACTGACCCTGTGTGGGTAGAGCAGTGGCCCCTGCCAATTGAAAAGTTAAAGGCCCTGCAAGAATTGGTACAAGAACAGTTGGTTGCCGGACACATTGAACCCTCTCAGAGCCCCTGGAACACTCCTGTATTTGTGATCAAAAAGAAATCAGGTAAATGGAGGTTTTTACATGACTTGTGGCAAGTTAATTGTTATGGCCACGATGGGGGCTCTGCAGCCAGGTATGCCCTCACCTGCCATGATCCCTCACAACTGGGAAATCATAGTTATAGATTTGAAAGACTGTTTCTTTACAATACCGTTAGCTTCTCAGGACAAAGGAAAATTTGCATTCTCTGTGACTTCTGTTAATCATGCAGAACCTGTACAAAGATACCACTGGAAGGTGTTACCGCAGGGCATCAAAAATTCTCCAACAATATGCCAGTGGTTCATGGCACAAGCATTGTCACCTGTACGGGAGAAATTTCCCACCAGTTATTGTTATCATTATATGGATGACATTTTGTTAGCATCAAGCAGCAAGGACCAGTTGAGTGACATGGAAAATTTGACTAGAGACTCATTGCAGCAATATGGATGATTATTGCCCCTGAAAAAGTGCAAAAGCAGAGCCCTGGAAATATTTGGGGATGACAGTTATGAACAAGCAGGTCATTCCCCAACCTGTGAAACTTGATCTCGAGGTTAAAACACTCAATGATGTACAGAAATTAATGGGATCTTTGAATTGGATCAGACCTTACCTCGGGCTGACCAATTCGCAGCTGCAACCATTGTTGGAATTGTTAAGTAATTCCAGTGATCCGACAGAACCCAGAACATTAAATAAGGAAGCATTAAGTGCAATCCAAATTGTGGAGCAATCTATACACAAAAAAATTGTTTCTCAAATAGATCTGTCTCAATCAGTACAATTCTTTGTACTAATTGATCAAACTGTGCCATTTGGTGCCTTGGTGCAGTGGAATACTGAGTGGAGTGACCCCTTACACATTTTAGAATGGATGTTTTTATCATTCAGACCATGGAAAACTGCTCCTCGATTATCTGAGTTAATTGCTGATGGGATCATAAAAGCTAGAAAACGCTGTTTGGAGTTAACAGGCCGTGATCCAGCTACGACTGTTTTACCTGTTCAGAACTGGTACTTTGAGTGGTGCCTTGCAAACAAGTATGAGTTACAAGCGGCCTTAGCAGACTTTCAGGGACAAGTGTCTTATCATCTTCCATCACACCCGCTACTAAAATTCGCTCAGGAAATACCATTCGGTCAGAAGCACTTGAGCCAGCCAGAACCTGTTAAAGGCCTTACTGTATTCACGGATGGATCAGGAAAAACTGGTAAAGCAGCAGTGGTGTGGTACGAGAATAATGTCTGGAATAACAAGGTTGTTTACCAAAAGGGTTCTCCACAAATTGTTGAATTACGTGCGATGACTCTTGTTTTTTCTATCTTTCCTACTCCTATTAATATTGTAACTGATTCAGCTTATGTGGCTAATTTAGTTTCCCGACTGGACAAAGTAGTCTTAACTTCGTCAAGCAATCAAATGTTATTTGAGGTTTTGAGAGAACTCTGGAAAAACATTCAGTCGCGCACAGAACCCTGTTTTATCATGCATATCCGCAGTCATACCACTTTACCTGGATTTTATACGGAAGGTAATGCCAGAGCGGATGCTCTTGTCTCTGCGATGGCTTTGAGTACTGTTCCTAATGTGAAACAACAAGCTGTTCTATCACGTCAATTTTTTCATCAAGGTTTTTGAGCTCTACGACAGCAGTTTGGTTTGTCTCATTCTGAAGGTCGGTCTATTGTTGCTGCTTGTCCTGATTGTCAAGGAACTCATACTCCAGCGTATTTCAGTACTAATCCCAGAGGTATTCAAGCTTTACAGATTTGGCAAACTGACGTTACTCATATAACTGAGTTGGGTCGACAGAAATATGTTCGTGTTTCTGTTGATACTTATTCACATGCTTTGGTAGCAGCAGCACATAATGGAGAAAAAAGTAAGGATGTAATCTGACATTTACAGAAATTTTTTTCTGTCCTTGGGGTGCCACATCAAAACCGGATAATGGTCCAGCATATGCTTCACAGAAAGTTCAAACATTCTTTATGGGCTGTTACTTATGTTACAGGGATTCCCCATTCCCCAACAGGACAAGCAATTGTCGAGCGTGCACACGGCACGCTGAAGCGGCAGCTTCAAAAACAAAAAGGGGGAATGGTTGGGGAACCACCTCAGGCATGTTTAGATAAAGCAGTTTATGTTCTTAATTTCCTTCATTATGGGGACGTTGCTTCTACACCTCCCATATTGCAACATTTTTCCTCTCCTTTTTCAAAACAGAATTTGCAAAAGGGCATCAAAGTACATGTTAAAGATTTAGTTACTGGCCAGTGGAGTGGACCATGTAAGTTATTAACCTGGGGAAGAGGTTATGCTGGTGTTCCCACAGGTCACGGCTCCCGATGGTTACTGGCAAGGTGTGTGCGACCATACCTGAGGCGTGAGAGGCTGTGGGTGCTGTGGGTGCCCCTGTGCTGACAGTTTGCGGTCTCTTCGACTGATCATTGAAGCAGAATGTCTGGGTAATGTTTGCTACTGCAGCAGAACAAACTACACTACAGTTGCCAATTCTTTTAAGAGAAAATGCTAACAGTAATTGCAACTCCTTAATGAGATATATAGGCTTACTAGTCACTAGTGAAAGGTGTAGTTTAGATGGAATGTAGTTATTAATAAGGATGAAATGGTGTAAGAATGTGTGTATTCAACTTTCTTTGCTTAGCAATATTAAGAATTAAGAACTCAAGTGTTTAACCTTATTAGAAACTCCCTTGGTTTTCCCCCTTGAGTGGTGGCCAGGCTTGGGGTGGAACACAACAGGAGGATGAAATCAGATGTTTCTGCGCAAAGAAAATTGCCAGTAATTTTGGCCTGTTGATTTAGAGGCTGGAACTGCTTGCAGCGACGTTGGATGCCTCACCTACAGATGGACGCATCGCGTAGGATTTCCAACTTAAAAGGAAAGGTACTCTAAATCCTTGCTGCAACCAGGTTTCCCCAGCAACTGCAGATCATTCTGAATCGATCCCTAAGAGCATACAACAGTTAAAAGATGGTGTTAAGCGTTTAACAGAAGATGATGGTCTCGACTGGCTAACAAAGTTGTTTAAAGGATGGGGGTTATTGGGCTGGCTGATCTCTTTGATCAGAACCACTGGAATGATCCTGTTAGTCATCATAACTGTGCTCCTGATGTTGCCATGTCTTTTCAGTCTTCTGCAAAGGGCCCTGCAGAGGGCTGCTCATGCAATATTTGTAGCACAAATACAAAAAGGGGGAATTGTCGGGGTAGGCAGCGGGTCTGCTGAATGCCTGGCAGAGCAGATGGAATTTGACCTTGGCCAGATCATCCCGTACCCGTGAGAAGCCTGCGTGCAGGAGGGCATACCATGGATAAGGAGCAAGGACAGTGAACATCTGCTGCAAGAAACATGAAACTGTTGAGCACAGATAAGGAACTGTGTGAATTATGTTCAAAAGTAAAACTTTAAGAAAGCTGTCCAATCATGTACCGTTGCTATGGGTGTACCGTTGCTATGGGTTTAGCCAATTATGTTAGAGCTTGCAGTAGTTGTAAAAGATATATAAAGTATGTAGAAAACAATAAAACTTCCACTTCTTTTGCTTCTAACTTGATTATTGATTGTTGCTTGACCGTCTCTACCGCAACAGCCAGGCTTCAAACCTTCTTTTGAGTTGTTTTCCCAAGGGAAACCAGAAGCAAGCATGATCTTTTCCACAGATTAATTTGGTACCAATATCCATCTGCAGTCTGCTCCTAACTTTTTTCCTCTAAATGTCACCTCAAGGCTGGATGCATTGTGTTTAGTGAAACTAGGAATGCTTCTTTCTGTATTCTCTTCCAAGCAAGTTTGGCCTGGTAAACTGGTGATCACTGTTACTCTGAATTCATGGGCATGTGTAGGTGATGTGTACATCCCTGAGTAAGCTTGTCCTGGGAGAGGAGTCTGTCTTGCTTGGGATGCAATAACCCCTTTATGTTTGTAGGCGGGTGCCTTTGTGCTGGATCCCATGTGTGGGCTAGGAACGATACTGCTGGAAGCTGCCAAAGAGTGGCCTGTGAGTATCACAGTGGCAACAGGCAGGACCTTTGCGAGATGGCTTGTAGTTGCATCAAGAGAAATGTGTGCCACAGTTACACCAAACTCCATTACTGGAAAGCTTGAACCCATCTGATCTTTCTAGGCAGTTGGTAAAACTTTCCCCCACAGGAGTGCGAAGCAAGTCCTAAATATTTGTGCCAGTGGGTGCTGGGAGCCCTGGATTTATACCCCAGGGGTTTTATGAGCAACCGTGGACTCTTAAAACTACCCGGGCTTCTCCTGGGAATGGAGAGATGTCAGTGGGACGGTACAGTCGGTGTCAGTTTTAGAGGCAGCGTTGCTGTCTGTAGCTCGCTGGGGTCTTGCTGTTAGGACCTCATTTTTTTTGATATATTTGAAATAGCCTCATTTTTTTTTAAGTTCAGAGTGCCTGGAGCAGACCAGGACATGAAAGGAGTGAAGATAGCGCAGACTTCCCTCCTTCCTCCGTGTTCTGGGCCTGTGTATTGCTCTGTGTAATGCCAGTAGATATCCCAGGAAGGGGTTTGTCTCGGAAGAGCTGCGCAACAGGGCAGTGCTGAGAAGGGTTTATAAAATAAATTCACCCAGCTGTCAGCAAAATGTCTCTTTTTCTCTCAACAGGAAGCCTGTTACTGGGGTGCTGACATAAGCGATTCACCGTTAGAGGGTGCAGATGTGGGTATTAGGACTGCAGGCTTAATGGATAAGATTGAGTTACTGAAAGCTTCTGTGCAAGGTGTGTCTGTAGGCTTTCCAAGAGAGACGTGAATTTTTTTGTGGCTCTGGGGCTGTACAGGCAATGTAGGTTCTTCTGGGGGGATGTGCAGTTGAGCTGACTGTCAACAAATAGCCGAGTCATGACTCCGTAGTCCTAGCAAATGGGTAATTATTTGTTCTCCCCTCCCCGCCCCCTGCCTCGGAGAACTTTGGCAATAGTAAACTCAGCAGAAGACAATGAAAATAATTGTCAGACAGGGGCAGTAGCTGTCTGTCCTAACGGTAAATTTATGAATACCACAAAGACTGCATACTATGTCAGAGTTCTTTGTGTTTTACAGGAACACAGCAAGGACAAACCCAAATAAAACGTGGATTGTGACTTCAATGTATCAGATGAGTAATAGCGGGGACTCAATAAGCTCAGCTGAATTGTTGATGTTTTGCCGTAGGAGTCTTTTAAATGACAACGCCTTTCTCCTGGAAGAGGTTATCTGTTTGCTCTCAGTTCATGAGCTAGTCTGTGGAGAAGGCAGTAATTTTATGACCTCATTTGGACCCCAAAGCCTGAGTCTAAATTAGTCCTTTATGAACTTCATGACAGAAAAGGGCTGGCTGTTTTTCCCTGTGCAAGGGTGATGAAGTCTGCATATTTTTTTTACCTCGCAATGTCTGTTTCTTACCAGAACGCTAAGAAATATTATTTCCTTTTTGTAAGAATATGTATAGCTTTATTTCTTACTTAAAAGCTGTGATTGGGCTTGGCTTCTAGGCTAATGGAAGGTATTTTGATGTCAGGTTTTTCTAGTACTGAACAAGTAATTGGTGTCTCTGTCACTGGTCAGAAGCTGTTATTTCTGCTTGTCTGGAGAAAGACTGCAGGTAACTTGTCCTTCCATTTGTAGATAAAATTGTCATAAACTTGTCCTGCAAGGGTTGATCCAAGGATGTTCCAGGAAACGTCTCCAGCTAGTTCTGGCATAGAAACACAGCAGGGTTTAGGTGGGAGGGGACTGCTGGAGGCCTTTAGTCCTGTCATCTGCTGGGAGTAGGGCTAACGCCAAAGCTGGGCCAGGTTGCTCAGAGCTGTCTTGTCCTGTCGAGATTTGGAGCATCCTGAGGGGTGGAGAACCCCTAGTCTCCTCCTCTCACACGGTGGCTGCGCTCTGGCCGGCACAGCCCTTGTCGCTACAAGGGTGCAGCGCTGCCTCATCATCCAGACAAGTGCCTGTTCCCAGGGTGCAGGAACTCTGGGGAGATCCTTGAAAGACACCAGCTCCGACAGAATCCAGGTGATTCTGGCTGTAACCAGATTCTTGAGGGGAGAAAAGTGGGACGGAGAGAAATTTAGCATGTGTTTCCTTGCCATTCATACGTGTGTCTCTGAACCTCTGCGCTAACTCTTTGCAAGCTTAGCTCCTCTTTCGCGTTGTGCTTGTGAAGGTGTGTGTTGAGAAGCAGCAGCTAGATTGGCACCGTGCCGTCCCCTGTTCAGAGAGTCCTGCTCTCCTGCCACCAGTAATGGGGAACCTGCAAGCTAAACCGCACTCCCGTGCATTTGTCTTCCCGGTCTGCATTGGGTCGGTAGCTTTGCAGTGCCATTTGCGAGGAAGGGTACGGAAGGAGCTACGAATCCGGGTGTATAACCTGTGAAAGAGCTGGCAGACAGTTTTGTAAGGTGAATGAGGGCACAGCTGATGTTCATTTTTCACTGTCCCCTTTGCCACAACCACCAGCAGGCAAGCAAACTAAGAAAAAATCCTCAGATCTCCATAGCCTCTACTGAATGGGGCATGCAGGGAGCCTGTTCCCCATGCCTGCAAGACATTTCTTCAAGTCTTGGGAGGAGAACAGAGAAAGCCAGTGTACCAAATATGTTTTCATCTGTGGCAGCAGATCTCCCGGCGGGTGCCTTGGACAGAGACCAGCAGGTAGCAGCGCCTTGGCACCGTGTCACCTTCTGTACCATCTTTCCAAGGGAAGGGGAATCCTGAAGGGAGGTGGCGTCTGTAGCGGTGGTCTGGAACGAGCATGAAGCCATCACTAAGTGACTGTGATGGCCAGAAGGGGATACGCCGGTGTACGTGCAAGGGCCGTGCTGACCGTTCACATGCAAGAACACGCCACACATTTATCAGTGGGTTTCACTTCTCTCAGGCTTCCCCGCATTTCTCACTGGAGGAAGCCCTCAGCGTTCTTTAGCAAAAAACCCCAAAGACCTTATTCAGGAGCAGGTTGGTGTTTCTCCACTGCTCCTTCAGGGCCGCGGCCTTTCAGTGTCCGCCCTTAGAAGCACTTTTACCAGGTACCGGTGAGGCCGACGCAGTTTCGCCGTCTGACTCCCCGGGGCGGGCGCGGAGCCGAGCGGCAGCCGCGGCGCCGCCGCCGCCAGAGAGAAGGAGCGCGCGGGCCTGGAGCGGCGGCCCCGGCCCCGCCCCGGCGGCGGGAAGCGGCGGGAAGCGGCGGCGGGAGGGACGCGCCCCAGCGGCAGCACTCTCGGGCCACGGCCGCCGGGGCGGGCGGGCGCGGGTCCCTCCGCCGCCGGGCTCCCTCCGCCGGGCGGCCCGGCCCGGCCCGGCTGCCGGAGGGGAGCAGAGAGCGCCGCGCGGGGAGAGCGGGGCGGAGTGCGCGCCGCCGGCCTCCGCCGGAGCGGGGCAGCGGCGCAGCCGCGGCGACGGCCCTGGGGGCGGGCGGCAGGAGGGCGGCGAGGCGGAGGGAGCCGTGGCGCGTGTGGCCCGGGCCGGGCGCGGCGCCGCGCCACGGTGCGACAGGTTTGCTCTTCGTTGGAGCCGATTTTAGTGATTTTTTTGGTGATTTGGATTTAAACGAGGAATGATTTAGAGCCGCCGTACAACTAGTTGCGATGCTGCTACGCAGTCCGCCCCCCTCGGACCTCGTGGGTCCAGCTCCGAGTTCACCGCCTCAGAGTCTCCGCGCTCGGCAGCCGCCGCATCTGGACGCGCTCCGGGGGAGATCGGGGACCGGGAGAGCCGGCGAGGCCGTGAGCGCCGGGCGGGGCGCGGCGGGGGTGAAGCTCCGGCTCCCCGGGGAGACGGGCCTCGGCCCGGCGGGGCGGGGGCCGGGCAGCGGGGCCGGGCAGGCGCCGGTGGCTGCGCGGCGGGGGGGCCGTCGCCGGGGCGCGAGGCTGGTGCCCGCCGGGAGCCTTCGAGGGCCGGCGGGAGGAGCGGGGAGAGCCGAGTCCGCGCGCGAAGGCGCCGGAGGTCGCTGTCGCGTGGGGGAGAAAACGGGGAAAAAACCTCGTCTTTCGGGTAAGCGTCCGCAGCTGCGGTCGAAGAAGCTTCTGGGGCCGCGGCCGGGTGGGTCCCCTTCCCCGTCCCCCGCCGCAGCCCCGGCAGCCATCTCTGGCCGCCCTGCAGCGAAAGGGGGGCTCGGCACAGCCCCCGAGTCGTCTGCTGCCCTGTGGGTAGAGACTTCTCGTGTCCCCGTATGGTTTTGATTAAAGTTGTTCTCTCAAGTAAAGAGCTCTCGTGAAAAGGTCTTGGAGCCCCCTTTGCTTTAATTGTGGCGGTGCTTACAGAGCACTTGCTGTTTTGATGACGAAAATGCATCAAAACCAGCGCCCGACCCAAAACATGCGTGACCTGTAACGGCATTCTAGCTGGCCTCAAGTGCCTGTGAAATGCTCTTGGTCGAGCGTATATAGGTGCTGCTTTGGCTGCTTGAAAAACAAAGCTCCGCTTAGAAATCGGGACTGATTTGTGCTTCTGTCTGTAACCTAAAAGGATGAAAACTTTACTTAAGCTTTCTCTAATCTGTAATTTTAATGGTAATGTGTGTTTTGTATTTATAACTTTTCATCTAGAAAAGAGACAGTGTCCGTGGTTTTAAAGGATGTTAGGAAATCCATGCTCGCTGCATCTCAGTGTGGCTACTTTAAGAAGGAAACCGTTTCACTTGGAGGAGGGAGGAGTTCATTGTTTTTAATGTAGCCTTCAAAAACTAAAACTCTTCTCTGGGCTTTGCAAGTCAGGCTCTTCTCGGCAGGGTGTCTTGCAATTCCATAAGAAAAAAAGGCAGACCAGCTTGAACTCAGAAGTGGTCTGCTCTTCCGGGGAGCCCTGCCTCGGATTGATGCTTGTAGTGAACTCTGTTTCCTTGCAGCAGAACTCGTTCAGGTTTTTCAGATGTATAGCGTCTGTTGTTTTTTCTTTTTCTTCTTTCCATTATTTTCAAGACTAATGAACTAATAAGGAAGGCATCCTTGGCGGGTATGTTTGATTTTTTCTTTGCTAACAGCCATGGGATTCTGCTTCAGCATCACTGCTCTGCTTTTGCAGTCTGTGATTGTCAGAGGCTCCAGGGAATTGTGCTGCCCAGTGCATGCGGGGGAAGGCTGTGCAAAGTTAGGCAGGTAAAGCAGCTGGCACACGTTGTCAGCGTGGAGAACAGGAAGGAGGAAGCTAAATGGGAACTTTTCACAGAAACTAAAACAGAATCGTCATTATATCGGCTGTAAGCTGGTTCTTTTGGTTTCGTCCTTTTTTTTTTTGTTTTTGTTTTGTTGTTGTTTGCTTTTTGCAGACCTTTCCCATGCTTTGAGGACTGGAGTTATTCTTACCTCGTATTTGTAGGGTGGCTGGACTCTGCTGGAGTGTTTTAGCTGCAGAGACAATGGGGAAGTGCCCTGGATGAGAGAGAGGATAATGCTGGTGCTACCTGCATGTTCAGGTCGTAATGCCTCTTTCCTAACTTGTGGATGTGCAGCTTTTGCAGTTTTTCTGATATCAGCAAGCAGTTTATCTCTAGTTACTCGCTACAAATAAAGGAAGCTGAGTAAAGAGCATAGAGCAGGAGGTCTAAGGTAAGCCAGCATCTGAGGGGTTTATCCTCTTCCAGGTTTCCAGTCCCAAGAAGTTCCGTGGCAGATCCGAAGTGGCTCCTGTCCCTTTGGAAGCTGTGTATCTGCAGGTCTCTAACCCTGGTGTAATTTGCCAGGCTGAGCCAGCTTGTTGTGTTGTGACCTGTATTGAGGGCAGTGTGCTGCAAAGTTCCCTTTTTGTCTGGACAAAGTGGAAACTCTCTTTTCCAGGCTGAGTCCTCCTGACTTGTCTTCGTGACTCCAGCCTGGAGAACAGCAGGAAGAGAGGTGATCTCAGGGTAAAAGCAAATAGTATGCAAAAGGAATAAGCTTTAGAAAACTCTTTTCTCTTAGGATATTAGTAATAGCAGGAATATGAATAAATAGATAGAGTTTTATACAGCACAGGTGCTCTAGGAACCATACTAACAGTTCAGTGCAGTATGCAGGGGTGCTCTAGGAACAGTGTTGAAGATAAGTAACCATGATGACCAAAGACTGCATCAGTGAGCAGTGGTGTCAGAAGAGGAACTGGAGCGGAACGGGAAGAACTAGTCGGAACTGTGGAATATAATGGGCTTTGGAAATTGATGATGAATTGGTATTGCATTGCATGCTATGAAGAATCGTATAAAGATAAGATACTTCTTAGCTGTTGCCACTTGCTGAGGTGATGGCCCAACTGTGAGTTGTTAGTAAAGCAAGCCTAGAGATACCCACGGTCTGGTAAAATCCTTTAACATAGTACTCCTCCTCCTTGCAGAAATACCCATGTGAACAAGATCAACAGGCATAAAAAAGTGTATCTTCAGTTCCCTTTGGTTTCCTGGCGCTAAATGCTGTCCTCCTGAAGGAAATCTTTTAATGTTCCTCTGAATGCAGTTAGAAATGGATCAGAAATAGGAGAAGAACTCTCTTAAGTAGTTTTTAATCCCAGGACATGCATGGTCAAACTTGACTGCTCCTCAGAACCAATTTTGAAATAACAGGTTTGGGTGTCATTTTCATTAAATGCTAAGTTTATATGAAAGACTTTGCTGCAATAATTTTTTTCAGAGGATAGGAACCTCAAGTTATCCACAAGAAAAGCATGGCAGAGGGTAGCTTTAGCTTTGGAAGCCGATTCTGTCCCCCCCCCCCCCCCCCCCCAAGATCTACTTCTGGGTGTAGAAGCATTCCCAGGCTTGCCTGGCATTAGTTGCAACACTCTCAAGTTAGGAGAGTTAAGAGAACAAAGTTGTCTAAATGAGGCAGAACTTCCTTCTTAGCTCAAGAGATGGTTCAGGTAAATATGTTCTTATTTCCTTCTTTTCCTAGGAATTTTCTCCGGGCAAAATGGGATGTTTCAAGGAGCGCAGTTCAAGATCAATGAGAACAAACGTGCCGCCCTGTTCAGACTCCAGCTTAGACAAAAGCATGGAAATACTAAGTGAAAATGTCAATCGAAGACACTTGTTGAGGTATTGTATTTTGAGATGTCCAATCTCTGGTCACTCCACAGAATGACAAGGAGAAGTGAAAGCATGCACAATGAGTCATGTCATGATAAATCTACAGCTAAAAATCTGTGGGTGAATACGCTTCTGTTCATGTCAGTGCCAGTGTCTTTCGAACCAGAATCACTCTTCTTAGGAAATGCCTTTTGCTTGTATAAAAACCATGCGTCTTTCCCCAACTCCTTTGAGACCTCTCTGCTTTGGTTCCTGAGAGATTATTTGCCCTATCGAGATGTGCAGATTTGCAGGTTAGGGAATGTCCATCCCTATCAAACTGTTTGCACATGGAGCAGACTTGAGTTCTGAATCCCTCTTGTGGTCCACAGGCTTTTCTTTGCATGTCATGGAGCACCAGATTACAAGCTCCCTAGTCTTGTGGGGGAACTCTACAATGCAGTATGATAGTGTGAATTCCAGCCTGTTCTTAGGCCCTGGAGAATCTGTTCCTTAGCTTGGGTTTCTTCGTGACATGGATTTTCTGGAGTCTGCAGGACACAAATGAATTGCAAGTCATTCTTGCAAATAGGAGGGAATGTTGCAGTATTATCATAGAATCCAAGAATGGTTTGGGTTGGAAGGGACCTTACAGATCATCTAGTTCCAACCCCCCGGCCATGGGCAGGGACAACTTGTATTAGGCTCAAAGCCCTGTCCAACCTGACCTTGAGCACTTCAGGGAGGGGGCATCCACAGCTTCTTTGGGCAGCCTGTGCCAGGGCCTCACCCCCCTCCCAGGAAAGAATTTCTTCCTTATCTCTGATCTGAATCTCCCCTCTTTCCGTTTAAAACCGTTAGCCCTCGACCTGTCCCTACAGTCCCTAATAGAGTCCCTCCTCAGCTTTCCTTAAAGTGTACTGGAAGGCCACTAGAAGGTCTCAGCAGAGCCTTCTCTTCTCTGGGCTGAACACCCCCAACTCTCTCAGCCTGTCCTCGTAAGGGAGGTGCTACAGCCCCCTGATCCTCTCGTGGGGCCTCCTCTGGGTCCGCTCGAGCAGATCCATGTCCTTCTGATGTTGGGAGCCCCAGCGCTGAACACAGCGCTGCACGTGGGGTCTGACGAGAGTAGAATAGAGGGGGAGAATCCCCGCTCTCGACCTGCTGGCCCCACTGCTCTTGGTGCAGCCCAGGATGGGCTTGGCTTTCTGGGCTGCAAATACACGTTGCAGTGTCATTTTGAGCTGCTTCTCAAGCAACACCCCCAAGTCCTTCTCCGCAGGGCTGCTGTCATTCCACTCCTCGCCCAGCCTGTCCTTGTGCTTGGGTTTGCCCCGACACTTGTGCAGAGCCTTGCACCAGACCTGGTTGAACTTGGTGAGGTTTGCACGGGCCCCGCTCTCGTGCCTGTCCGGGTCCCTCTGGATGGCCCATCCCTTCCCTCCAGCGAGTTGACCGCACCACACAGCTTGGCATCGTCAGCAAACTTGCTGAGGGTGCACTCGATCCTGCTGTCCGTGTCTCCAACAAACAGATGATCATCTACTGCACTATATTATTTTATTATATTATAATACACTGTAGTGTTGTAGCCTTTATACTACTGAATATGTGTGAGTTAAAAAGTAATTCAGTCATGAGACTCACAAACCGCCTGCTGTCGGGAAGGCATCCCTGAAGTTCAGCGATTTACCTTGGTGCTGACGTGCTGTGCCGAGAGCGCAGGAAGGCTCGGTACCACGAGGCTGCTCGCTGGCAGCTGGGAAAATCCGTTGGCTCCAGGCAGTGTCCTGCCAGCTGTGGGCTGCATGCGGGAGGGGGCCTGAAATGCACTTTGTGTGTAATAATTCAAGTTCTAGGTGTGGAGATCTTTTTTTTTCAAGCAAGCAAGCAAGCATTTGAGTTCTTTGGGAATTTATGTTGAGGAATTTCTTACCCTCTAGAGCTTTTGTGTGCTGATGGAGAAAATGATGTGATGCATGCTTAAGCAGCATACTAAAACCACGCATCTTAAGCACAGACTTCCCACATAAACAATTTTCTAAAAAAGCAATCAGATACAATTTTACATGAGTGGAGTAAAGCCACTTTATTGGGAGTTATTTGTTGATTTCAGGAAGAAGGTAACTGCACAGATCAGAAATTGTGTGTTTGTTTCCATCAGAGTGTCTTTTCAGTCTCTTAAGAACTTGCGATACAGGTCCTGCTTCTAAGTAGGTAAAGATAAGTAATTTAAGTTGGATGCTGTGGTTACAACAGTAACTTCTAGTTCAGTATTTAAAAGAAAAAAATCAATCCATTGCATACTTTTTTTTTAGTAGAGAAGCAGTGAAATGAAGGGAATAACATATTTTCTGCCTCAGAGTATTTTATATATGAGTGCGTTTTAGTCACCGGAACACTGAGGACAAGAGCTGAAGCAAAAGCTGCAGAACAAGTCTGTGACGAAAATGAGGGTTTGGAGGTCCACCGAAGCTGTGGACCTCGACAGAGTCATTACATCGCTACAACTCAATCTGTCTTGTTTGACAACCTTATAACAAAGTAAGTGGGCTTTTTTTCATCATCTTGCAAAAATACTAAACTGACCCTTATTATCAAGCCTTTGTGCTATGGCATACTATTGGCTAGGGGCTTTGTCCTTCTTTGCACAGCAGAAAAAGGTGCTGTTCCTGGCAGCCAGAGCTAAGTGTATTCGGTGGTCAGGCTGAGGTGTTTCTACGTGCCCCCACGTAAACATTGTGTCCTAGCGATTGCTGCTAGGCCGCAGGTGCCCTCTGTTGTAGTGGTCCACCGCTGTTACAGCACTTGGAACTTTCTGGATGCTGTTAGCAACAGCTGCTAGTGTACAGCTGCTGTGGATCAGGAAGGGAGGGTCTTCTCCTCTGCCCATATGTCTGGTAACTGTTGTTAATATCTTGATCTATATAAGGTGGGAGCCTTTTTACTTCCTAGCCAATCTGTTTAACCCAGTTTTTTTGGAAATAGGTGCTTGTGGCTGTTTTAGACTTCCAGATGTGCGAGTGTGTGTGGGAGTGAGTGAGTGTGTGTTCTTTGGAAGATGCTTCCTGAGTAAAGGATTTGGGCCCAGCTTATGTTCAAATTGGTCACTGGTGTCTGTTTTGGATGTTGCCAGGTGCAGAGACATCTTCATAGTAGAGCATCTTGCTGTCCTTTTCAATGACAGACACTTCATTTTTTAAGCATCTTCATAGCCTTCTTCCAGAGGGTTTTCTTTAGATCTGAATTCCATTTTTTAAGTTTTTGTTTTTTTTTCTGATGAAACCAGGATTACCCCTAGTACTTTGTGTATCATCTCTGAAATGCCTGTCTGATTTTTGGTTTGGGTTGGGTGTTTTGGTTTTTTTTTTGTCCGCTGGGAATTTTGTTTTCCTGGGTTCTGCCACACTCTTGGATTATTAACCTGTGAATGATTGATAGATACGCTTTGGTTTTGTGTCTGGAGAAGTATTTAGCTTCCTTGTGTCCTAAGGCCTATTTTAGAGCAGAAATTCTTGTGCTGAAATCTTGGGTGCCAGAATGATGTTCCTATTCTCTCTTGTACTTTAATTGAATCTCTTTTGTATATGGAGTGCCTTGGTAATGTTACTATAGAGGCACCAAATATGCCCATGTTAGGCTTTCTGCACACTTGTGACTGATCTTTCTTGTTTATTCTCATTAGGAAAACCTCAATATTTACTCCCAAGGAGAGGAGGAAATCCAAACAGGTGACAGAGAAATAGGTGAGAAGCCAGATGACATTGTAGGTTAGTTCTATTTTAGATTTTCTTTACCACGCTCTAGCCTAAAGCCTTGTCTTAAACAATTGAGGTGAGCTGAACTACTGGGTGTTTTTCACCTATTGAAAAATTCCGTATTGCTGTTGACGTTACAAGCCATAGTCACGTACTCTAGGACTGTAGTGTAGTGAGCTCAGAACAGGCATTCAGAGGGGAACAAAAATAGGATGCCTTTCCAAAATGCTTACAAGATAAAAGGCAACAGACGGCTGTGGACAGGTGGGAATAGAAAGCAATGGACGGTGTTACTCGGAATAAGGAAGACCGATCTTACTACAGCAGGAGCAGGACAGTTTTCCTGGTGTTGAGCAGCACAACGAGAGTGTTTTGCAGAAGTTAGGTGGGCTATCAAGGGTGTATGGAAAGCTCCTGAGTATGAAGATCAGCAGGGGAGAAGATAGCGGCATTCCTTTTTGTGTTTAGCAGCAGTCGGTGGAAGCTGCCGTCCGGGCTGTTAGGAGCTGCCATCCTGGTGTTTGTGGAAACACCATGAGGAATAAGGTTAAATCATAAAAAGGCATCTTAACTTGATGTTTGAAGTGAGGGGGGGAAACTTTGTTTTAAGGAGTGCAATAGTTGTGATGAAGGCAGTCAGTGCAATGACCCTTGCAGGAGTTTTCTGGATGGAAAAGAAGGGGGTGAGACTGTACTTAAGGACAGAAGAGGATTGGCAGTAGCTGAGCCGATCAGTGTTAGATTTTTGTGATAGATCTCTGCGCACGTGCAAGAGAGCTCCGAGACAGTGGCAGGAGGGGGAGCCCAAACAATGCCCTGCTGGGCTACTGCCAGGCCCATCCCAGGGCCATCAGCCCATCGCAGTCCTCGATGCACGAGCCCAGGGGGGCACAGTGAGAGGCAGGGACCCAAATCGAGGAGGAGCAGCTGCCTTGTCTGGGCCCCTCCCAGGGCTGCCCCAGGAGAGCCGTCAGCCCCGGTGTGCAGCTGTGAAACCGTGTGGATGAGTCCTTGGGAGCAGCTCTCCAGTCACCTTTTGGACTAAGGGGTTACTGCCCAGGGGTGGGACATACTGTGGGAGGCAGGGGAAGCGCAGTTTGCACAGGACTTATTATGGGATCTTTAGGGCAGGAAGCAAAGGCGGGACAAGGGAGGGGTTGAGGTAATTTGGGGAGGAACAAGAGTGGGACGAGACGGGCAGGGAGATAAAAAGGGCTGGTGACACTTTGGGCACGTAGGCATCTGAGTAGTGCATTTTAATTTAATTTGCCACAGTACTTCAAACCCGTTTAATGTTATGTCACTGCACAGTAGTTCCATCAGAAGGTGGCGAGGCGGAAGGTGGTGGTGAAGATGCTCAGAAGCCCTTCTCCTTTTGACAGAGAAAAACCGTTGAGCGCTGTCAAGCTCCAATGGCAAGTACGTTACATGCACAGCTCCTCTTCAAGCTAACTTCTTGCATAGGAGTGAGATTTTTTTGGAATGAGAATATATACACACACTCAACTTCTCTTGACATTTCTTACCTTTACTCTGCAAGTAAATGTTCTGAAATGCATGTATCCTGTGCACGTTATCCTTCTTTGCCGTTTGGCACACTTGCTGTTGATTTTGGGTCAAACAATGACCTACGTATCCTTCAAAGAACAGTAATTAAACATACTTGATAATCTTACTCCTGTGTTTTTCAGTTCTTAAAAAGCAGGGGTGTGTGTTTTCACTTCTACTGTGCATTGATTTAAAAAAAAAAATCCCCTTCCCCAAATCACTTGACACTTCTTCTGCAATTAGAGATGGGTGAAACACATTCCATCTTCTGCCTCCTTAGCTATACTGCTTTGTTTGTAGCAGTGCTGTAAATTCATTGCTTTCAACAGAACCAAACCAATGTAAGATGTGTTTTTTGGGCCAGTCTTCACCTGACGGGTGTTCCTTTAGAAACAGTCAGTCACGAGGGTCTTCTGGAAGAAATAACAGGTTGGTGTCTAGTTCTTCTGTAGAATAGTGATAGTTCTTCTTTTTCAATAGTGCTGTCAGTCACGTCACTGAATAAAGCTTTTGAGGGTTTCTGTACTGGTGGTAATTGCAGGTTAATAGTAGGATGTTTGCTGTTGTCTGAGGGTATAAAGACAAGGAATGTTTGGGGAGGGGAGGCTATACTTTTTATTAGCCATTAGATTTTTTTAGAAGGCAGTTTTACTGCCTTTTCACTGATGCTACCTTAGCAGTGATAAGGTGGTTAGGGAGGTTGTGGAAGTGAGATTTTTTTTTTTTTTATTCTGGAACTGAAGCCAAAATATCTGTCTGAAAATCGTAGACTATTGAATCTTGAGGGATACAGATTATTTTCTTAAAATTGAAGGTAATTGAGTTAGAGGGAGAACCTGTATGGAGGTTTTAATTTTTTTTTTTTTTAAATCGCCCAAATACTGATTCTGGTTTCTTTCTGGAATCAGTTAATGTTTCTGTATGAAACTAACATTAAACAAGAAAAATGCTAAATGAGATTATGAATTGCAGTAGTAATGACAACAGGATTTTGGATCCTGTAGCCAGTTAGAGCAGGGAGAATGGGGTCTCTTGCTAGAGAGAAGGAAGCATTTTGGTTTGCATCCTTGAAAGGAGAAGGCAGGGGTTTGAAGCCCAATTTTTAAATAAGTTAAAGTTTCTGTTTCCCGGAGTGGATACGTAATGCCAAGTGAAACTCACTGTGTGTGAGAGAAAGAGATTGGACACAATGAACTGGTTAAACATTTTACCTTCCTAAGAAAAACTAAATTTTGCTGTCACAAGGAAAACCACGTAATGTAACTTGACACTGGATCTTAAGAGTGCAGTGACTGGGAAACTTAATAGATCTCAAAGTAAATTCTGAGATTGAATTCACTTAGATTTTGAAATGACTTAGGGCATACCTCGGTTTTGTTGCTTGCTTGTTTCTGTGTCTGCACACAGACAGGCAGCCCACCAGAGTGATTCCGCATCCTCCTCTGGTGACAAAGAGCAGCATGAGAGGGGTGGGAAATGCAGCTGTAACAGATTTAAGAAAGTTAATGAAATTGGAGAATTTGGGAGGGGTTTGCATCTGCCTAACTGAAGTGCTATCCTCTTCACCTTGTACACTTTTAAAACGATGGCAATATCTGATCGGATCTGTTGGTACTGACAGCTGTAACTGGACTCTCCAGAATTTATTTTTTTTAATTGATTTTTAATAAGCAATTTGTTTTCTAGGCAGGAATGGGGTGAGGAACGTTTATGTCATGTTTTAATTACTGTGCTTTGCAGAGGTTTATTCAGGAAGAAAACCACCATAGCAGAAAATGTTTATATAAATAGAGGAAGTGACCGAGGTTTTGTTACATAAGAGATGCTCTCGAGAAACTATTTTAAGGACAACCTAATAGATGAGTTTTCAGCCTGATGTCTTTCAGACGTGTCTCTTCTGGCACGTATGTCCCAAAGTCCTCAGCAAGTAGGAGCAGTGGTGGGTAGCCTTTCTAATGTTAATCTGCACAGAAATAAGTAACCCCTTGGGCTGTAACTTTCTAAGTGTAAAATCTCTGAAAGATGTCAGTGTGTTTTGAGAGGTTCTTCCATCACACAAGTCAAGGTCAGTTCACGGTCTCCACGTACAGAATAGCTGTTTCTTGCATTCATGCTGGTGTGAATATTCGTAAGTGCAAAGAGGTGTGAGAATAATTAACAGCTCAATGTCTGGAGTGACCGTTTTCCTTTATTTGCTCACGGATATTAAATGTAAACCCATTTAAATAAATATTTAGCTATTTAGAGAGTTTATGGACATGCGTAAGGTTTTCTGCATTCACTTGCCATCCTCCTAAAAGCAAAAACCTTCTAGCTGCATCCTGAGTTAGAAAGCGCCTTTCTCTTTCTCCTTCATTCAAACCAGGTGTCTTCCAGTAAACTTGGGGAAAGACGAATTAAAGGGAATTCCCAGGGATCGAATGAGAATTGGAGCAAGTCTGTCTGATGGTGATCCAATGCAAATAGATTGTTCGGTGAGTATTTTTAGTTCATTGTCTCAGGGAGATGCTTCCAGTGTTTGTAAAAGCTTTCAGTAATGTTTTGTCTACAACCACCTTGGTTTACAGTTTTCTCTCCAGCAATTTGAAAACCGCCCAGAACGTTCCCTTTGTGCTGATGTGTGATTTCTGACGGAACCTCATGTGAGGGCGCAGCTTTCCTTAGCATGCAGAAATGTGTTCTGTTGACTTTTTCTTTAGGTCTGATTTGATGGTGTGGGTTGTCTTTCTGACCACATTGCAGCTTTAAGAGAGATGGTTGTTTTTCTGTTGTTTTACCCGGAATTCCTTGAGAGATTGAAAGTTCAAACGCCAAGGTAAGAGAGGTTGTTTAAAACTATAATTCACTTGTTTTCTGGAGAATATTTGACTGAGGTGTCAATATATTTCCATGCTTCAGAATTTTCAGCAGCACTGATGGTGTTTTTTAGCAGTAGCAAAAAGTGATTGATTGAAAACGGATTGAATCCAGAATATGTGTGGGTTCAAAGATTGAGTGTGTGGTGAGAATACACTTCAAAGGTGCCTTGCCTTTTTAAAAGGTGGGGTTGTGGTGTTTTTCTTTTGAGTTCTATGTACAAGGCAACTTGATTAGTTTATAAGCAGGAAGGGATTACCTACTGGTAGTCACCTGTAGTTTGTTGCTTGGAAGTCCACTAGTCTCTCCCACTGACTCTTTTTTACTTTTTTTTTTTTTTTTCCAAGGGCCCAGGTACCCATTTTACAATTGATAGGACTTGCAACTAGACCCTTGCAGTGGGTGTTTGTGCTTGGGCTAAAATAAGAATGTGTCTGACACAGCTGAATTAGTTCTGTGTTATGAGATGAAATTATTAGAGATTTAATTGTTAGCTTTACATATTCTTGGTCAGCAAAACTCGATTGTGGATATTGAAATAGGACTTTAAGTTCTTTCAGTAACTTAAAACTACTACAAATTGTACAAATAAAATCTTTCAGTGTTTTGCTTCTTTATTCATTGGAATTCTCTTTGAAAGAGCGGTGTGGTGGTTAGTTTTGTTTTTTTTTTTTTTTTTATTTAGATGAAGAGTGTGATTATCTGGAAATGCCGAATACCCTCCCAGCTTTAGACTTTGTCCTCATTTATCATCAGCAGTGGATGGTCTGAGAGACCAAATTCAGGAACTTAAAGCTTTCTGAAGGAGAATGAAATGCTTTACTATCAAATCTTGCTTCTTGTGAAAACAAGAATGAATATGCAGTGCATCACTGAAAAACAAACTGGTGATTCATGTTAGAGCCTGGTCTCATGCTTCACTGAAGTTTGTTCTTGTTTGGCTCCCCCATGCTGTAACCACCCCTGTTGGTTTGTCAGCAGTTTGGGAAGTGTCCTTCTGGGACACTATGACTTTTTTCTCAAGGTTTTGTACATCTGTTATCCTCTTTATTCATTTTGTTTGCTGCCTTGTTGAATTGTGTAAGAACACAAAACTTCCATCCGTTTTGTCTTTTCTCACACTTCAGCTGTTGCTGCTGTTGTAGAGAAGAAGTCTTTTGCTTAGGAGAGAAGAGTTGTGCGGGTTTTTTTACTTACACTTGCTAACGAATGTAGCCAAGGTGACAGGAGAAGAGCCTTTTTTAAGAGGAAAGGTACTGACTGCTTGAGTAAATGGGTGGGTGAATCTGAATGAAAGCTTTGTTTATTATTTGATAAAGTAAGGTTGAAATGTGCCATGTGTTCCGTCCGAGTTGTAACTGTAATTTTCTGTGGTCAGTATTTTTAAAGAACAGTTCACGCCTTTTCGTGTTTTGTCAGTTCCTTCTACTGAAATGGGATTGTCAGGGTTTCCTTTTCCAGTGAGTTTTTTGGGGAGCTTGAAATCTTGAGGTGTGCTCGAAAAGATTAATAAAACAAAACAAGAAAACCTCACAAAGCAAACCCACACTCTCTGCCACCAAAAAATCCCCCAAAACAGAACCCCAAAACCCCTCCCAAATAACAGCCACAAAAAGGGTTTCAAGAGGCAAGAGAGATGGTGGCTTTAGATCAGAGGGAAGGAGATGCAGGCAAAAAGCACGGTCATTTAAATTCATAACAGAAGCTTGCTTCCAGAACCTGTAGTTGAATTAAGTGCCGACTCGGTTCTCAGGGGCTGCTGAAGAGCTGTAAAAACTACTGGTGTGTCTTGTTTCCTGTCACCCAGTCTCAGGGGGTTGACAGAGGCCACTGTCTTCTGTTACTTGTGCCACTTACTCCATTCATTCAGTTAGTAGAGATCCCTGATGCTGGTCTGAAAAATCTAGTTCCTGTAACCTTCCAACCATAACGTTTTTCGTCCGTTTTCCCTTTAAAATAGTGCTGGTTTTCTTCTGTCAATATCCCTGTGTTCTCATTCCAGGCCTACCAGATGCGACCTTCAATTATTTTCTTTAATGAGATAGATGCTCTTGCTCCTGTGTGGTGCAGCAAACAAGACCAAATTCACAGGTAGTACATTTTTTTGGTACCTACATAGAAGCTGCTTGATCTTTGTGAAAAGAAGATCACAACCTATTTAAGTTTGTGACACATTCGTTTATCCTGAAAACTAGTAATTCAATGCTACTAAATTTCTGGTGATTTTTAAACAAGAATTGAAAACAATTTACTAAGCTTGAGATCAGCACAAGGCTTGTGTTACCTTATCTATTTTTGTTTGTCTTCAAATGAGTCACTAATCAGTTAAAAAAATCAATTAAAAGCTTGTCCTTTTGGAGTGATCGTTGGAGAAGGTCATGTAGAAGGTAACAACATTTACTAAACCAGCGAATGAAAATGATATTTTCCTGTTAGCTCTATTGTGTCAACACTTCTGGCACTCATGGATGGCTTGGCCCGCAGAGGAGAGGTTGTGGTGATCGGAGCCACCAACAGACCAGATGCCATCGATCCTGCTTTACGAAGACCGGATGCTTTGAACAAGAGCTCCTCTTCAGCTTGCCAGATAACGAGGTGAGAACTTCAGCTCAGTCTTAATGCTAATGTGGCAGAGTCCATCTTTATAACAAAACCATGTAACGATGCAGTATCACGGAGCAGTGAAAGTCAGAACCAGTATTGTACAATGTGGACAAAAGAGGGATATTGGAGAGACTGTCTTGCGCTCTGGAGGTCTGATCTGGTCCTGAATGTTTATGATGAAGATGACTTCAGCGAAGTTGTAGAATTACTTTTGGTTTCGCTGTAACCAGCCAAGAAAATGGGATGCTTCTAGTCAAGGAAGTGTTTAAGAAAGATTGAATGTTGTATGCATTAGTTATAAATTGCTGCTCTCTCATCTTTGAAAGAATGCACACAAGCATTCCCTTTTTGATAACAAAAAGGTTTATCAAGGTGTGGGAGTGAAAGAAAATGTTTTATTCCCGAAGCGGTTCATGCTGGCTTACTTATTTAATCCACTTAGGCACTTTCAGCCTGAAGCATTCTTGCTCTCGCTTCTTGGTTTCAGCAACAGGAGAGGGGGTGCCGTGGAACAGATCAAATATGTTATTCCCTACTGTGGAAGAAATGTAGAAATCTGCCACAATTAACCTGTGTACCAGGAAACACTCCAGTGAAAGTCTTGCTCAGTGGTGATGAGGATGGGCAACATCTGACATTTTCTGGATCAGTGACAGTAGTTTGAGTCAGAATTATTATTCCTTGTTACAAGTGTAGCAATTTGAAAGGTCGTGCTAGGACTCTTTTCCCTGAATGAACCGGCAGAAAAGCAAACTTGGTGAACCAATGAGACTGTCACCATGAAGTTTTGCTAAATTTGAGAGAATTTTCTTTGGTGAAAAGTCTCTTGTTTGCAAATGAGGTTTTGGGGGGGGGTTTGGTTTTGTTTTTTTTTACTACCAGTTCTTCCTCAGGATCAGTAGGTCTCATACTTGTGGAAACTGGCTTTTTATGGAAGCTCTAAACGCATTTGATTTCCCTGCAAACCCCCAGGAAGAGTTTAGTGGAGCAAGTTGAGAATGATTAAATGTCCTGCTTGAAAAAGCTGAGAGCATATTAACTGAGCTTTCAAATTCTTAAAAGTTTAGTGGAGAAGAGTGTTGTTTATATTATTGTGAGGGTCTTTGTGGTTTTGTTTTGTATTTTTGAGGTATTCTTAAGAGAAAACTTAGGACAAACTGAAAGGCAACTAATCTGTTTCCAGTCCAGAAAGGAGATTTTAAAGATTCACACGCAAGGCTGGGACCCTAAGCCATCCGACGTGTTTCTTGAAGAGCTAGCTGAAAAATGTGTTGGTAATTTTGAAACCAAAGTGAGTTACTGTGTGTGACTGAGTCCCAAGGAATCTGGGCTTGTGCCAGGCGGTACCCCAGCTCCTGTGCCGTGCCGCAGAGTGAGGCGGTGAGGCAGCTGGCACATCTGGGGAGCAAAGTCAGATGCTTCTTGGCTTTTGATTTTCTTTTTGTCCATCAGAACGTAGAATGGGTTTTGGGCATCTTTCTTGGGAGCAAAGTTTTGACTGTGAGGCTGCTTCACAAGTGCAGGATATCAAGCTGCGAGCCACGTAACAAAACTCCTCCGCAGTGCAGTCACTACATTCTCTCTTAAGCAGTTAATTTTGGGCTGTATACAAAGTCTCTTAGTGTTGCACTTTAGAAACCATGACCTTGACTTCTGTGTTGCCTGAGACTGACCTAACATTTGCTTCTTGTTTTGTTTATTAGGATACCGTGGTGCTGACATTAAATCCTTATGTGCCGAAACTGCCCTCTGTGCTTTGCGCCGCTGCTGTCCTCACATATATGAAAGTCGTGAGAAGCTGCAGTTAGATGTCACCTCTATTAAAATAAGAGCAGAGGATTTTGTCATGGCTATGCAGAAGATTGTTCCAGCTTCACAGAGGGCTGTGACTTCGCCTGGGCGACTGCTACCCCCTGTTTCCAAACCACTGCATGAAAACACACTAGCAGAAATTCTGCGAGCCTTGCAGAAAGTATTTCTCCACACAGAGGTTGCACTGAAGAAGAACCAACAGCAAGGTACAAGAACATCGACTTCTTTACAATTCTGCCAGGGCAAAAGTTCTGGTTTGTGCAATCAACACAGGCAAACCTCTTGGCTGTAACGACAGTAGAACGTTGTAATACGCACATGCACAGCGCTGCCTGGGAGCTGCGAGCGACTCGCCCTTTGGAGTGGAGCGCTGTGCGTTCTCCGCTAGAGCACCCTGTTTCTGACAGTAGCTAACATGGTCTTTGTAATTTGTAGAGATGGATCTAAAGTTTAATATACGAGGCCCCTCTTTCAAAATCAATGTTTAAATGGGGAGACAGGGGTATTTTTACCTGAATGCTGCTTATTCCTGTTGGAGGAATGTCAGGACCACAAGACAAGTGGTTTAAGCTAGATACTGGTTTAGGTGTTGTGACTTTTAACCATAGTCTCTGGATTGAAACGTTTATGGATCCCACTGTACACTTGCACATGAGATCAGAATGTTTTAGGAGTGGATGCTTCAGGGCTTGGCTTGCACAGCATATGTAAGCTCATGCTCGTGGCTGCATCAACCCTGATCAGATTTAGTCTGTCAGTTGGTGTGAGCAAATAAATGTATAAGGTCACTCTGCTCCTGATTAATGGAAATCTGTGACTAGTTAGTTATGATGCTAATTCCTGGAGAATGTTGCACCAGCATTGCTCCCAGTAGATCTGGGAGATGTATTTGCATTGGTAAAACAGAGACAAAACCCCATCAACAAAATCAAAGCAGAGAGGCTCGGGGACTGGTAATTACATCCCCTCCCTGCTGCCCCCTTTCCCTTCTCTCCTCTTTCACCGACCTTCAAGGAGCTTTTTTGAGCAGATGTGTTGGTCTCTGTAGTCTGACTCCCTAGTCTGAGACATGGCATCCACTTACTTGCCCCACGTCCAGTGGAGGAACCTGCTACAGGAGCTACAGAAGTTGTTGCTAATCGTCTTTATTCTAAGGAAAGGGCCTCCAGGTTTTCACCGACAGAGGGATAATAGCTTATGCAAATCATGGGATATAGGACAGCTTTGTAGAGACTCGTACAGTCTCCTGAGATCTGTGGTAGAAGGAACTCCTCAGAAAACAGCTTTCAGCTCGTGCCCTCCAATACGAGTGGTTTCCAGCACTGATTTAGAACTAGCTCTGTTAATGGGAGAGCAAGCTCTGGACTATTCAGGAAGGTTAACAAACTGGTCTTGTCTTTCAGACAGTTTAAGAGATGTGATTGACAGCCATGAGGAGGCGCCATCTGCCTTTGAAGATGAGCCAGCTTGTAATACACCCGCTAGAGAAAAGGAAAACCTCCTGAATTTCAGCAGGTAAACGTTTATCCCCTTCATGTTTCCATTTTGAAGATGTCTGGGTCTGTAAACAGTTTTGGTGCGAGGGGTGGTAGATGAAGGAGTCGAGCTGTTGCGGGGGGTGGGTGATCAGTATTTGCAAGAAGTAAGCGTGAAGATCCAGCTGGGTACTCATGTTCTAACGGATGGAGTACACTGTCATGACCGATTAAACTGACCAGCCCAGCCCTCTTTTCCCAAGTCAGTGGTCCACAGACTATTAGAACGTGTTGGCTTAACCCTTGGTATTCCTTGAAAGACTCCAGACCAGAGAAGTGTTCTGTCTGTCCTTTTAGCTAAAAAACCCCTATGGATTGGTGTAGCCATCTTTTGACCTTCTGCCTTCCCAGATTGTGAAACCAGCAGGAAATCGTGTAGCAGAAACAAAACTGAGAAATGGTTTGTTGAACCACTGTGAGAAAAATGTCAATGATGTCTGCATTTTCTACCTTTTGCCTACTGAGTTTGTGTTAAACTTTTGACATTTTACTGTGGAAGTTGCATAAGCCAAGATATGACAAAATAGATTCCTGTCGTCACTGTGGATCAGTTATTTTTATGACTGTCTGTCACTGTGCTGTCCAGAAAATCTTTGGACTTGCTGAGCTTGGTTAGGTCTCTAGGGTCATTGACTTCATCCAGTAAAGCTTCCAAAAGTATTGGGGTGGAAAAAGCAAATGCTGTTCACAAATGTGTTTTGTGCGAGTAAAGCAAGACGACTGGGAAATTAATGCACAATTCAAAGTGAAACAATTAGTGACTGAATAAATGTAAATGTAAATGAATTTGAAACCAGTCCAATTGTGTACTTCAGATAACAGCTAATGTGTTTCAGTGCCCATGTTAATTTTTGTCTAAAAATGGGCTTCTGTCCCTTCCTTCCCACCATCTCCAGTAGCTATGGCCAAATTTCAGCTAAACTTGACCAATGTAGAGATCTCATGGTTATTTAAACTCAAGACCTGCTGAGAACTGGTGTGTAGGGGCAGTGAAGAGGTCCAGATTGCTAGGTGCTGGAAGAGAGTTGTTATCCCCCATAGCAGGTTACTGACCAGTTATCATGTGTGTATTGAGCTGGACAGTCCCCCTGTGGGATTTAAGAGCTGGTACTTAACCTTGCCCAGCAAAGAGCAGACGTGCTGCGGGTTGGCAGGTTTTCTTAGGGCAAGTATGTACCAGTTTGTAACAAAATGGGCTGTGATGGTCTTCCCGATCACAGACCGCCTTATTATTTGCTTGAAGATGAAGAGTATTTGCCAAAAGAGAAAAGTGCGTAGGAAAAAACACTTTTAACTTCTGTGTGTCTAGTCATCACTTCCATTTTCAAACTTACTTTCTCCTTACTGTTCCAGAAATGCTTATGATCAGCCGACATCTTGCAGGCCACGGTTCTTATTGGAGAGCCAGGATATGGGCACGCTTCTCATCTGGCACCTGCAGTAATACACACCCTGGAAAAGTTTCCAGTTTACACACTAGACCTCCCCACTTTGTTTAGTAGCATCAGGTCTCCGGAAGAAACGTGTGCACAGGTATGTGTTTCCTCTTTAATCTCCTAAAATGCACCAACTGTATGTAAAGGAGTAAAGTCAGCAAACTTCATTGTTAATGGAGTTGGCCTGGCTTGAATGTATATGTTGTTTTTCTTTTTGTCTGAAAATTCACTTTTCTTCTAGATCAAATGACACTGACTAAGGATGTTGTACATGCTCGTATTTTCCATTTCAAATGAAACAGCGAGGATGTTGTTAGCAGCTGGGGAGGATGGGAGGTGCTGCCAATAAACCTCTCTTTATGGCAAGAAATCCTGCCGGACTCGGTGGGATCCAGAAGGTTGTTTTCATTGCTGCTTAAGACTCTGTGCTCCCAGCAGATGGCTCTGGGTCAGCCTGACTGTGTGCTGTGCACTTTCTGTAGCCACCTCACATATTTGTAAAGCAACTGAGGTTTTAGGGAAAAGTGTTTCTGTTTTATACATATACAGCTGCCCTGCTGCAGTATATGCAGTAAAAGCATTAAAATTCATGGAATGCTTACACTGGTACTATGGTGTGGGGGTTTTAACTAGGGAGTTAGCAGATTTAGTGCTGCTTTCCTCTTTACTTGTAGGCAGGAAATGCATTTCATTGTTTGGCATCGCTGTATTAAAATACTCTGACCTTTAGTAGCAGTGTTTCAGAGCTGTACAAGGAAGTGACAAGATCTGTCTTAAAAAAATTGATGTGATTTAAAATTCTTAAAAAAATTGTTTCTACTCTTGTCCAGCAAATATCATGCAATGGATTTCAAGAATGACTCAGATGTTTTTCATGAGATTTTTGTGACCTAATGCATAAAAGGAAAAAAATCCTCCAGACCCTTGAATTTCCTGTAAGTTTCTGCAAGTTGTCAATACTGAATCGAGCATTTCTATTTGTCTCCTGAAGGTCAGATTTTACTTTTAATGTGATGATACCTCTTAGTTCCTGACAGATTATTTCCATGAATCAGATGGAAGCAGGGTTAATTGAGGCTAGGCGGCTGTATACAAATGGCTGAAAAATTCCACCCTTCCACTCTTCAGCATATGTCAAATATGAATTTCCCACAATACCAAATTCAGTATTCAGTTATGCATAACTTTTAAAGGTTATCTTACTTATTTATTTGGTGGGTAGAAATGATGAATGATGGGACAAACCTTGTATTTCTCATACCTCTCTTTGTTAGGGTAAACTGCTAGGCCCAGATTTCTCAGAGTAAATGATGATGTTGATCACTTTGAGCTCCAAGCAGGCAAAGAGACACACTTTGTAGGGTCCCCTGCTGCTCTCAGCATAAATCTGCTTGCTCTGGAAAAGCCAAATAAATAATCACATCTTTAAATTGATGCTCCTTAAAAAGATGTAATGAAAACTCCCAGTTCTTGCAAGTGTTGGTTCCACAAACTCAGTCTCAGGCTCTGTAGGCCCTAATAGCTCTCAGTGACCCTGATTGCCTCACCTGGAGCCTCCACCCACACCCCTGCCCAGGAGCCCAGTTTCAGGTCAGCCCTGGGCACATCCCGCCCCCCGCACCAGGCACACTGTAGCTGTGCCTGTCTCACTTTGTTGCTGGCCCTGTCTCCTGCATGGACCTTAGATTTGTATTGCAGCCTTGCTTCAGGATCTGTCTCTTCTTGCTCTGGATGGACAGAGTTTTTGTCTGGAGAATTCCCCTCGATGAAACATTTTCTTTGAGAAGTGTGATTTGGAAATGCAGATTTTATTTTGATTCTGTGATCTACAGGCTCAATAAGGATTCAGGTACTTTGTCTACATCAGAGCATATAGGATGAGAAACTGCTTTGAAACTACAATGTACAAGCAAATGTGAAGTCACATATATGTGCTGGGTTTAGGAATGGTATTAGAATAGGCAGGTCAGAAAACACTCTTATAGAAGAATTGCCGATGCTTGAAAACTAGTAAGTTATTTTTGAGATAGATATGAGAAAAAAACGGTGCTAAATAGTAAAGGAAGCTCAGTAAAGCACACTTACATATTGTAATCTGGCATGTAATTTTGCTGTGAGGCAGAGATTCTTCCCAAATCAGTTCCAAAGTCTGCATAACAAAGAGAGAAATTTTACAAAAATATGCCACTACATGTCTCAATGAATGAATCAAATAGCTGGCCAAGGGCAGGGAACAGAGGCTCAGATGCCCATGCTGTTAGTGTTAAAATTTAAAGGTCACAGAAATTGATGTAGGCCCCATCACAGTTGTATTTCCAAAAATCTTTGGGTTCTCGTATGTAAAGTTTGGGAATGGTATTTAAGGAAAAAGTTTTTGGATTTTTGACTTGGCTATTGCTTTAGCAGGTAGCTGTGCTTAACTTGCACGCTTCCTTGCTTTCTCGCTGTGAATTGACTGTTACTGAAAAGCAGGATCAGGGAACTTCTTGCCCCCAATTTGATGCAGGTAAGCAGACACTTCTTTGTGGACAGCCAGGTGTGCAAGTGAGTGTTCTCACCAACAGTGTGCACCAAGCACTAAGACCATACATCGTACATAGTATTTATTCATATGTATTCATTAAGTATTCATACATAAACATACTATTTCCTAGAAATCATGAACATACTCTCCTCCTATTTCCAATTCTGTGCAGTAGAACCCAGAAATGTCTCGAGATGGGTCTCGTGTGTAATAGGGGTCGGTGGCGTATGAGTCGCTGGTCACGATCTCCCCCTGCCAGAATTACCTTTTGCCTAGTTTCACTGTTTCTTGGCATGGGCCTACAAGTTGTTACAGTTGATTTTCCCTAGTGTTCATTAATTCTAAATTCTGACACCTCTATACATTCCTTAAAATATATTTTAGGTAATAAACTACTTCTGTTTAGACATCTCTATGACTACTTTAAAATTATCTTTAATCTCACACCTAATTATCTAAGCTCCTAAATGTACCTACTAGGTGATTATTGACCACTTCTTCAGCCTTGGTACAGGGCTGTACAGGGGATTCCATAGTAGCACTGGTTGCTGGGTCAGTGTGCAATATGCAAAGGTAAACATTGCCTTACATTAAAATCATTCCTATGTTTTCATTTTTCTAGAAGTTTCGCTATTAAATCCTCAAGTAACTTAATAACAAGTCAGTAACATTTCCCCCCTTTGAAATTGTTGAAAACTATTCCAGTACTTTCATATTATGTAGTACTCTGTATCTTAGTGTCTGTTTCACTATATGCTGGTGGTGCACTATATACTGGTGGAATGGCTGGAACCTCTCTCATGACTGTACGATTAAATGCAATTTTGCTGGTAAATTGTTTCTTTAGACAGGCATAGAGCAGCATTATCATCAAAAAGACAATTAGTAACAGAAACAAAGTTTTAATCAAGGATTGTAGCCAAGAGCTCAAATTCCATCCTAATCCGCTAAAAATCTTACCTAACCAATCTTCTGACATGTCTTCTCATATCTTTTCAGTTTCTTTCTTGTTTTTTCCCAACAGATCCAGATCGTGCTCTACATCCTGGGTGACATTTGGAATATGAATGCAGCAATGATCTAATTTATCCTTGAGATATCCACACAGTCCATGCTCTTTAAGTAGAAGCGTGTCTAGAGCCATTCTATTTTGGAGTGTCATCCTAGAAGTTGCCTGCAACTGTATGTTTAATTCCTTGAATCCTTTCTTTGTGACATTTGCTACCTTTTCTAGTTGTCCTGTTAACTGATATAGCCATTCTCTATTTCTGTATGAGGCTGTGGGATTCAAAAGGGATTCAAGGCCCCAGCCAATTCTTACTCCTGTTGATGGTTCATTCCATGTGTCATCTGTTTCTGATCTCTTGATCCGCTGTAATTTTACGTTTTTCTAAAGATCCTTTAAATTGAGATTTTTTCTAAATTGGGCACAATGTTGGCATGCCTAACATAATTTGTTTCACCTTTCTGTCTAATGGTAAATGAGTTGTTCAGGTTCCATCACTTAATGCCCAAACTAAATGTCCTAGACTCTGAATAGTAGATTTTCTGCATCTAAACAAGGTTCCCTTCCTGGGTGTAAATGTGCTGGTTAAATTGAGACTTATTTTTTAGATCTTGACAAAAACAGCCAAATTTTAAAGCAGCCACCAAAGGAGGGATTCTTTGAATTATTAAATCTGCATTGCTGCAGTCATACACCTTTTCTTTCACGTTTCCACCATGACACTATTTTGTCCTCTTTCTCTCTCAGTGAAGTTCCTTTATCGTCTACTGAGGGTAGGACTGCAAACACTTTTCCATCCCAAGTGAAACACCAAGGAGTTCTAGCCATGTACTGAAACGGAGAGAATATGGACATGGACCATACGGAGTCCTTTTGTGTAACTTGACCAGTTTTGTTACACTGCCATTCCATGGTGCTTCTGCTCACATTGTTTTTGATCTGTTCATCATAGGAACACCATCCTACCTGGGGATTTGGAACGCCAGGAAGAAGAATCCGAGCTATGGCACCGTGTCGGGATCCTGTTATAAAATCATAGTTCAACAGTTTTTTACAATCTGTTTCTTTGCCTGGCGTCTTCCACTGTTTTCTGATAACCTTTACTTGTTCATACTGCTCAACAGCAGGTTTCTGTTTGCAGTAAGTCTTGTTTTTATGTTCCAGGTTGGTCAGATTCATGGTTAAGGTTCCCCATGGAACAAATTCACCTACTGCTCTTGGTATTGGTAAACAAGCAGTAATCCCTGGGACATCCTGCAAATTGGCAAATCCCTTAATCAATCGTAACATCAGATTTTCTTTGGGTATTTCTTTAGGGATGCTGATCAGCTGCTATGTTTCTATTTGTCTTTTGTTCCTAATCAACAAATCAACCCATGATCCCACCAGCACTAGCTTCCAAGCTAATATAAGAACAACTATCACAAACTGGTATGAGAAATTAGACCTGTTTCAGAGTCAATTTTAAAGTCTCTGGATCTCGGTTAATAATCTTCCATGGAGTAGGTGCCGCCTTCACCTGCATATAATGTATCCAAGCATCTCATTCTGCAATCTGGATAGCTGTAAAGATGATTAACAGTATCTGGAAAGGTCCCTTCCAGCGTTTTTGCAGAGGTTTGGAAGTACACGTCTTCACATAGACATAATTTCCTGGATGAAAGTCGTGCACTGGATTCTCCAAAGATATGCACTGCGCTTCGAATCACAGTCATGGCTTTGCCTGAGGAAGGCAAATATTTATACACATCTTGTTTCCTTTTCACATGCATATTTGGATTTGGTTCTGGGGACTCATATGGTTTCCCATATAATTCATAAGGACTGACTGAGGTACCAGTCTTTGGTTGTACTCTAATTCGCAATAATGCCAATGGAAGTGCTTGAGGCCACTTTAAATTAGTTTCCTGATAGATTTTGCTGATTTGTCTTTTTAGAGTCTGATTCATTCTTTCCACTTCTCCACTGGATTGTGGCCTCCATGGGGTATGTGAATCCCAAGTGATTCCTAAAATGTTGCAAACACTTTGTATTACTTCAGCAACAAAGTGTGGACCTCTGTCAGGAAATTCCAATAGGGCCTCCAAATCTCGGAATTATTTCCTGTAGTAACCGCTTTACTACTGCCTTTGCTTGTGTGAAACAACAGGGAAAAGCTTCTGGCCATCCTGTAAAGGTATCAACCCCCCCCAGAATGTATCGGTACCCATTTTGTCTAGGTAACTCTGAAAAATCTACCTGCCAATAATCTCCAGGTTCTGTTCCAGATTTTAGTCTGCCCATTTGGACCCTTTTCTTGATCTCTGGATTATTTTTCAAACATACTTCACATTTTGCAGTTAACATTTTAACCGATACTACTTGCCTTTGTAAATGAGTTACTAAGGCTTCCACACCCCAGTGACATTCTTGGTGTTTTATCTGAATTATTTTTCTCGTTAAAAGAGATGGAACCACCACTTGTCTCTTAGGGGTTACCCACCATCCAGCTAAATTTTTCTTAGCATTCAGCAATTTTCCAAATTTGTCGTCCTCCTCTGACTATTTAGTTTTTTCCCTGGGAAGGGTTACTGGTTTAGTTGGAATTAATGCCATCTGTAATGCTTGCTCCTTTGCTATTTTTCTTGCCATTCTTCGGCCAAATTATTTCCAGCAATTTCCTTTGTATTTCCAATTTTCTGTGCTTTACAGTGCATGATTGATTGCTACGTGATCTGGTTTTTGAATTGCTCGCAATAATTGTAAAATTTCATTTTGATGCTTAATATTTGATCCCTAAGAGGGCAATAATCCTCTCTTTGCACAAAGCTCTGTGAACATGTATTGCCCCAAAAGCGTACTTTGAGTCTGTCCAAATATTTAATTTCTTCTTTTCACTCAATTCTAGGGCTCAAATGAAAGCATCAAGTTCTGCTTTCTGAGCTGATGTAGTATTAGCCAATGCTCTTGCTTCTGTAACTGGGGTATCTGTTGTTAGCGCACGTCCAGCGTATCGGACTCCTTGCTCCGTGAAGCTACTGCATCTGTGTACAGTTCCCAGTCAGGATTTTCTAGCAGCATATCCTTCAAATCTTCTTGACTGGAATAAACATGTTCAGTGGTAGTTAAGCAGTCATGCTCCAGCTGTCCCTCTTCCTGTGTGGAACTTAAAAACACTGCAGGATATACCAGGTTAGTTGTTTTAAAAATCACATCATCATGTTCAGTCAAAACCACCTGGTACTTTATCATTCTGCTCAGGGATAGCCAATGTCCTTCCTTTTGTTCTAAAACAGTTACTACCGTGTGTGGGACATACACTGTTACTGTTTTTCCCAAAGTCAATTTCTGGCCTTCTTGTATAAATAAGCATCACTGTTGCAGCAACTGCTTGAAGGCAATTAGGCCATCCTTTACTTACTGTGTCCAACTGTTTGGAAAAATACCCAACTGGTCTCTTCCCGCTTCCCATCCTCTGAGTCAGCACACCTAGGGCAAGGCGTTGTTTTTCACAGACAAACCCCTGAATAACTTTGGTTAAATCTGGAAGTCCTTAGGCAGTGCAGACATTAAAGCACGTTTTAGCTCTGTAAAAGCCCTTTGTTGTGTTGGGCCGCATACAAAAGGAGAGTTCTTCTGGGCCTCATATAGCAGTTTAGCTATTAGACCGTAATTCATTATCCAAAGGCGATGCCACCCAGTCATTCCTAAAAAGGCTCTCAGTTCATGAACATTTTTCGGCTTGGGTTTGCCACAGATAGCTTCTTTACAGTCTGTTCCTAATTGCCATTGTCCTTTTGAAATCTCAAAGTCCAAATATATCACAGTCTGATACGCTATTTGGGCTTTCTTCCTGGATACCTTGTCCCCATTCTGTCCCAGAAAATTCAAGAGGTCAGTAGTTACCTGTATACAGGTAAATCTCTTCTGCAGCAATTGGTAATCATCCACTTACTGTAAATGTCCGGGTTTCAGCCTATCCTGGTTCCATATTTCAAGCTCCTTCACCAGCTGATGCCCAAAGATTGTCGGGCTATTTTTAAATACTTGGGGGAGGCTTGTCCATGTCAACTACATCTTTGACCCAGTTTGTGGATTTTCCCACTCAAAAGCAAACGATTTTCTGATTTCCTTCTCCAGCGGTATACGAAAGAAAACATCTTTCAAATCAAGCACTGTAAACCACTGATGAGTCTCCTTTAATGCTCTCGACAACCTATAAGGGTTTGCTACTACAGGATAAATGTCCTTAACGATCTGATTCACTGCTCTCAAATCCTGCACTAGCCTGTATTTGCCTGGAGGTTTTCTGACTGGTAAAATGGGAGTGTTAGATTCACATTCCTCAGGAATTTTATATTCCAAAACTTTATCAATTAATTTCTTCAGTACCTGTCTAACTTCTGGTTTGATAAGATATTGTTTAATCTTTACTGGTTTGCAGCCTCCTTCAGGTGCCGCCCCTTTGGCTGCCAGCACGGCCCCTCTGTCCCCCTGTGCCGCCTCTTTGGTCGCAGGCGCTGCCCCTGTGGCCCGTGGCCACATCGGCTGTGTCGACCATTTGGCCCGCCCCCTTTGGCGCCCTGTGCCGCCCCATTGGCCCTCTGCCATGCCCGTTTGCCCCGTGGTGAGGTCGGTGGTGTTGCCCCTTTGGCCCGCCCCCTTTGGCCCCCGGGCGCCGCCCCCTTGGTCCCCGGGGCCACCTCTTTGGCCATTGGCTGCTCAGTCTCTGCACAGGACTCGCCCGCTTGCTCACAGGCCCCGCCCCTCCGTCCAGGTCCCGCCCCTGGCCGGCCGGCCACTCAGCTGTCCCCAGGCCCCGCCCCTCCCCTCGAGGCCCCGCCCCGCGAGGCGGCCGTTGCTCGGTAACGGCTCGAGCGAGCGGCCGCTGGAGGCGGCGGCGGCGGCTGGAGCGGCGCTGCCACCGTGAGGGGAAAGCGGGGAAGGGCGCGGAGGAGGGCGGCGGCGGCGGCGGCGGCTCTTTGGAGGAGGACGGCCGGGGGGGCGGCCCCGTGTGCGAGGTACGGGCGAGGGGACGCAGCCCCTTTCCCCGGGCAGCCGGCGGCGGGCAGCCCGCCTGGAGGTCCGGAGCCTGTGGCCGGCCCTGCTGTGAGGTCCCTCCGGGTCAGAGGCCGAGCCGTGCGGTCGGGGGCTGGGCAGCTCGGGTGCTGCCCCTCACCCCCGGCAGAGATGGGGTCCGCCCCTGCCCCCGGCACTGCCGGAGCTGCTGGTGGCTGTTTGACACAGGGGCCGGTCCGTGGATTCCTACACCGAAGGCCGTTGCAGCCTGTCTGTCAGGCAGAGTTACTGGTGTGGGATGAATGCAGGCTGGCCCGTGCCCTGAGCTGCACCTGTGGGGAGTGGGGGGGCAGAAGCCAGCCAGGGGCTCTGTGCTCGGGGAGCTCCAGCCTCTCTGTGCTGGCCGTGGGGAGAAGGGTCCTGGCTTGGGCACTACCCACGGCCACGGGCATCACCCCCTGAGCAAGCAGGAGGGTTAATCCGGCGCTGGCCAGCTTCCTGGGGCTTGGCTGGAAAGGCGGTGTGGAGCCCTCTTTGCAGAGCAGCCTCACCAGCGTGCCTTTGCTCGTGGGGCGGGTGCCTGTTGCTCTTCCATCCCTGCTGCTGGCAGGGGGAGAGGGGACTTGCTTTCAGAGAGGCCCCCCTGGCCTCCTGTGTGTGAAAGTCCTGTGGGGTGTGGGCTCAAGTGCCCTGGCTTGCTCGTTGCTTTCTTGGGATTTCAGAAGCTGGTGAAGCGGTAGCTGGCGTTCACGCTGAGCAGCGCTTGCCCCTTCAAAGCTGGGTGTTTGATTCCTTGGCCTGAAAGCCACGAGTAGCCTGTTCTCCCTGGTCCTGTGTGCGTATCCTCCGAGTAGCGGCACCTGACCCCTGGTGACACCTGTCTGACAGGTCTGTTTGCACCCGGACGTGCAAAATGGAGAAATTTAGCAGCACCTCAGGATATTGTAGAATCCCCGTTGCTTTGGAAATGGTTGGGCTGGGTGATCTTGTAGGTTTTTTCCAACCTGTGTGATTGTGTGATTCCAAAAAGCATCCCTTTTGTCTCAGATGTAGGAAATCTCAGGTTCATGGTTAAGATTCCCCAGGGAACAGATTCACCTGCTGCTCTCGGTAGTGGTAAACAAGCAGTGATGGGAGGGACATTCTGCAAATGGGCAAATCCCTTTTGGCCTGTGGTGCTGCCCATTTAGCACGTGGCACCGCCCCCTTTGGCCCCCGGTGCCGCCCCATTGGCCCTGAGCCATGCCCGTTTGCCCCGTGGTGAGGTCGGTGGTGTTGCCCCTTTGGCCCGCCCCCTTTGGCCCCCGGGCGCCGCCCCCTTGGTCCCCGGGGCCACCTCTTTGGCCATTGGCTGCTCAGTCTCCGCACAGGACTCGCCCGCTTGCTCACAGGCCCCGCCCCTCCGCCCAGGTCCCGCCCCTGGCCGACCGGCCACTCAGCTGTCCCCAGGCCCCGCCTCTCCCCTCGCGGCCCCGCCCCGCGAGGCGGCGGTTGCTCGCGCCGCTGGCAGTTGGGCGGTAACGGCTCGAGCGAGCGGCCGCTGGAGGCGGCGGCGGCGCCGGGCGCTGCGCCGGGAGCGGCGGCAGCTGGAGCGGCGCCGCCACCGTGAGGGGAAAGAGGGGAAGGGCGCGGAGGAGGGCGGCCGGGGGGGCGGCCCCGTGTGCGAGGTACGGGCGAGGGGACGCAGCCCCTTTCCCCGGGCAGCCGGCGGCGGGCAGCCCGCCTGGAGGTCCGGAGCCTGTGGCCGGCCCTGCTGTGAGGTCCCTCCGGGTCAGAGGCCGAGCCGTGCGGTCGCGGGCTGGGCAGCTCGGGTGTTGCCCCTCACCCCCGGCAGAGATGGGGTCCGCCCCTGCCCCCGGCACTGCCGGAGCTGCTGGTGGCTGTTTGACACAGGGGCCGCTCCGTGGATTCCTACACCGAAGGCCGTGGCAGCCTGTCTGTCAGGCAGAGTTACTGGTGTGGGATGAATGCAGGCTGGCCTGTGCCCTGAGCTTCACCTGTGGGGAGTGGGGGGTGGCAGAAGCCAGAAAAATCCGTTGCACTCAATGCATTTCATCATCATTCATCCCTATTCCGAGATCAGCCTGTTGCCTGCAGAGAAAGGGATGACGTTACTGGTCCTTGGTGTCCGTCTGGGTGCCCGGGAGGTGGGTGGGGTACTCGAGGAAAGCACAGCAGGAGGTGGTTGTGTTAGAATCTCCCTGCAGGCCCATGCAAGGCATGCAGAAGGCCTGCCGTGCTTCCCCCAGCCCCTCGGGGTGTATTCTGCAAATGGAGATAGGAGCCTTGCCTTGCCTCGCCCCTCTGACTGTGCTCTGCAAAGAGGGTCTTGGCACTCTATGGGCAGGAGCACCCCACTTTCCCCAGACTCTGCGGGTCTGTGGTAGAGATGAGCTGTGTGTGTTCTGAGTCCAGAGCCGTCCCTCTGGTCTATAGGCAGCCTGTGTTCCACAGACAGGCAGGAGAGCCCTACACTACCTGTGTGCACCAAGTCTTTGCTCTGTAAAGAGGGAAGCCTCACCTCCACCGTTTGTGTGCTTCTGTGGGCCTGATGTGCAGAGAGTCCCCCTTCACCCTCAGTCTTCCCAGGTTTCCCCTGGAGGTGGGTGGAGAAGCCCTGCCTTGCCTGGCCCATCTCTGCTCTGTAACCAGAACTCCTTCTGCGTCCTGACAGGGAAGTGGCGTGCGGTGCCCTCCGCATGTATTCTTCGTGCAGCCCGTTGATAGTCTGTATGGTGACAGGAAGGGGTTGCTCCGCCTCACCCTCCTGGTGTTTTCTGTTCTCTGTACAGCCAGCGTGCACTGTATAAGCAGTCCATAAAGCCCTGCCTTGGCAGTATCTAGCCTGTGACTAGACAGAGAAGGTGTGTTTTGCCTGTGTACAGTCCATCTACAGATGGAACGTAGCCTATCCCCAGAGAGAAAAGCCTCACCATCTCTTTTCTATAGGCAGAGTATATCCTGTTACAAGCTACATACTGTGTCTGGCGCTTCCTGTGCAGGTGTCGTCTTGAGGAAGCCAGTATGTATTCTGTCCAGGGTAGAAAAGCTTCCCCGTGTAGTTGGCGTGTCGTGCCGACACAGATGGTAGATACTAAATGCAGAGATAGGTGAGGTGCGGCTTTTCTAGGGGTGTCTCTGTTTAGCCCCTGTATTGTCTCTGCAGACAGCAAAGCCTCTGGTCACCTTGCCTGTGTACGTTCCACAGATGGGTAGGCTGTGTGCTTTATGGGCTGAAGAGCCTTCCTCTCCTCTCTACGCACGTGCTGTGCACAGAGTGTGTTCTGTAGAGGCAAACGCGATCCTGTTTTCAGCCCTGCCAGTGTTTTGTGGCTCAGATCGCTTCTGTGTACGGACAGAATAGTGCTGCCATACAGGTCTGTCTTCTTGAGAAAGAGGCTCTCGTCTTTAAGCAGAGACGACCTGCCTCACATGTTTGTGTCTACTCTGCGTACAGAATGGCTGTAGCCTGTGCACAGACAGTCTCTGTGCTCTGTCCAGCCAGAAAAGCAATGCCTTGCCTCTTGCTCTGTGTACGCCTGCGTGTAAAGTGTGTGTATGGATGGGCATGTGTCCCGAGTACAGCCAGGATACACTGCACCCACAGAAAGGAATGCCCTTCCTGCCATGGCCTGGAGAGTGTCTGTGTTCCATGCAGAGATTGTATCTATTGAACCACAAGGCAGAGCAGCGTAGCGTCCCCTCAGCTGTCTGTCTGCTTTCTGTAGTGTGCGTGCCATGTGCAAAGTGTGTGTGTG